>NC_025690.1:4977172-5054638 GCF_000633955.1 Camelina sativa | reverse complement strand
CACAGAAACATAATCACTAAAACATATTACTAACCAAACTAACAGATTCAATAGATACATAAACAAAAACCAAATTGAAAAAAAAAACGGATTTTGAAGAAAAGGGTTGAGTGCTCATATTCTATGGGTGTAATGTGAGTCTATCAAGCCAATGGCTTTCAGTACGAGGAATTACTTTTACAATCACTGCACTCAAATACCCAATTCAGATCCAATAAAAACAAAAACAAAAAACACAAATTTGGTGGGATGGCTCAGAGTATTGCATAATATGCTCATAGAAGAGGCTATCAAACTCTTCTCATACAAGAGGTGTCAGAAATTTAAGCATTGATCATCCTCGCCATACACCAACCAAACACTTACTAGAGTAAAAACCATTTAAAGAGACCTTAAAACCCTAAAACTAATGAGAGAGAGCAAAAATAACGAAGCGGCGCAGAGATGTTCATATGAATTAGGTTAGTGGGTGATGTTGAAGAAGACGAACCTTGTACGGTATTTATAGATGGATAATTAATGGGCCTATTCAATAGAAAGCCCTCAAAGTGTTACTAGGTAACCCTCGGAGTCTATTAGCGGGTTCACTACTTCTTAGGTTTAAAAATTCTTGAGTCTTAACTATTCCGCCGGCAAAAAAACTCAGCAATTTTAGAGAAAGACTCAGATCAGAGGCCCATTGGGCCTATAAAATAACCAAATGATTTAAGGGAATGTAATTTTTCACTTTTTCTCTCCAGTTGTTCTTTCTTGCATATGTAAAATAGTCTCAGGCTTTCGGAACTTTCTGTCTCCTAAAAGCTAAAAAAGTCTTCTTCAATCAAACTAAAAAACACAGATCCTAATTTAAGACGGACGAACAATAATCAACTTGGTTACCTTGCCAAGCAAGTTTCTTGATTCATCTTCAAGCTTCATCTTCACTTCTTCTGTAATCATTCCCTCTGATTGATCCAGCAATGATCTTATCTCTTCAAGCTTCTCTTTCAAACACTCGATTTCCATTACACCCTTTCTTGTTTCGGTTTCTGTCTTCTCATTAGTGCTTTCAGGCGATGATGAAGCAGAAGATGGATACTTGAGCTTGAATGTAACGGTGGAAGTAGCAGCAAATGGGCATTTCTCTAATGTCTTGTAATAAGCCGCTTCTCCATCAGATACATTCGAGAATGCAATGACTGCGCTAGAGTTATTGTCGAATGTATAGCTTCTCCCCATGTCCAAAGCTCCAAATGTTTTGTACGTTTTGATCAAATAATCTTTTGAAGGCAGAGTAGAACCAAGATCAGTCTTAATAAATAGCTCAACACCTGAAAATTGCTTCTCATTCGGTTCATCTCTCGTTTGCTCTTTCTCATCCATTACTTCAGGATGATCCTCTCCATCTGAAAGGTTCCTCTTGTGAATCTTGTTATAATTGGTAGAGATGTCAATTGGTCTCTAAAACCATGGGCTGTCCAGTCCAAATTAATTTGTACTGGTTTTGGTCATTACCAAATTTAAAATGGTTAAATGGGTCTAAAACAAATTTAGTCCATTGATATATGGTCCAAATTAGTTTGGACGTGGGCTGTCCAATAACCCTAAAAAATTAGGGTTTTTACAATTTGGGAGAAACTTTTTTTTCTTCATTTGTTGCTTCTCTCTTTCTCTCTCAGCCTCTCAGGCGATAATCGATTCTAAGTTTCTCTCTCAGGCGATAATCGATTTCAAATCATCATTCATCTCGTCAATCGTCATCAAGCATCTCCTCTGCAGCTCTGCTTCTCGTGATCTGAAGCTTGAAGCTTCAATCAGATCTAAAGCTCTACTTTACGAACTTTTGAAAAGGTAAATTTTGTGGGTTTACTCTAATTCGTAATTAATGATGAATTTATAAGTTTAATCTTAAGAATAAGTATTAGATGAGTTTATGTATAATCTGAACCCCATGGACAATCCAATTGGTCATGATCCTATTTGATTTGGACATATTTGGACATAGTTTTATTTGGGCTTAAACCATGAATGTCCAAAAAACGGAGGTGTCCAATTGGACATGGTCAACCCAATTGACATCCCTAATAATTGGTCCCATGATGATATGTAAAGCTTCGGTAAATGGACACGAACTCCCTCACCATGTCACACGAGCTATTGTAGTCTTCTGGATATTTTGTACTGAGAGCCACTCTTCGAATTAGATCCAGCATTTCCTCTGCTGTAGCTCCCAGTTTCACAATATCAACGGCTTTTTCAGGCGTCACTCGATCTGCTGATTCTAATTTGCTCTTCCTCGCTCTGCAACTAAAGTCTGTCATGTACTCAGGCGAAAGATACTTGCGTTTCTTCCTCTCTCTTTTACCTGTCTGCACTAAAGTCTCGCCATTGTCATTGTTCCTTTCAACACTTGACGAAACATCAATCCTGAGCCTTTTGCTGAGTGAAGCCAATGGAGTTGCTAAATTAACATCAGTTTCGATACCTGAACCATCATCTTTCTTCTCACTTTCTTCTAAATGGTTAGAGTCATTTGACTCTACTCTTTTCTCAATCTCCTCATCATCATTACTATCAACAACACTCTTTTTGCTCTTTCTCTTCCTCGACGACAAACTCTTCCTATTGCTAAGTTCTTCCTCAGCGTTTTCAACCTTCGAAACTTCACTCAGTCTTCTCCACCGCCGGGTAGTAGAACCAGTGGTTGCTACATCACCACATTTCCTATTTTTCTTAACAAACCCTGAACACTTTCTCGAAGATCTCAGCTGGAAAGACTCATCCTCCTCTTTGTCTTCAAGTCCTATGATATATTGATGTTCAACATACTTAGCTAAATCAAATCTTCCTTTACACCGATAATACGCTGATATTTTCCTCTTCAAAACCTCAAACTCTAACAAATCACTATAACTAACCGTCTTCGCTAGGCCTTTAACATCATCAAGAACAACGCCAGGTTTTTCAAGAATCAAAGAGGACACAATCTCTCTTCTAACATCAGGCACAACAACACCATCCTTAACTCCAGGATTCACAGCTACAGAACTAACCAGAGCCGCCGCCTCATCACAAACCAAAAACTGCTCAACATGTTCACCAATCTCTCTTACAGCTTCTTCCACAGCACTGAGAAAGCCTCTAGAACCACTCATCTTCGAAAACTCGTTGAAATTCTCGAGAAATGGTTTCAACTCCAATGGATTGCACCAACTAAAGCTCCCATCTCCAAAATAAGCCACAAGTAATTTTCCCTTTTGCATTGTCTTCAAAGCCAAGTCTGAAGCATGTGAAGAATCATAAATCTGACCTGGCCACCATCGTTGACCATTGACTCCTTCACCCCACACAAAATCTCCCACATGGAACCCGTTCTCTATTTCTTCAAAATTATCTCTCAAAGACGAAACCTCACTCATCACATAATCTTCGATTCGTTCAGAGTCGTCGTCGTTAACGTCCTCCATCTTAACATCATCTTCCTCCTTCAATTGCTTATCAGAATCACCACCTCGTTCTCGGTTTTCAGAAACCCTAGAACCAGCCGTTAGCATATTCCCTATCGAACCAGAAGATTATCTTCTCTAATCTCTAGACATTCAGACAGCAACAATGATTAGAAAACCCCAAACATAAAACCTACGACCAGACCAATTGAAAAGTAGGGTTTTTTTAATATCTTCACGAGAAAAAACACGTTAAAGTTTACACCTTTTCGAAGAATTAAGAAAAACAAAATCACCTGAGAAGAAGAAGCAGCGAATCTAGAAAACAACACCTTCTTCCTCGTTTCCTGCGGCGTAAAGTTTTCGTTTTTTTTTTTTTTTTTTGTCCTCTCAAGAAAAATAAATAAAGGTTTAGACTTTTATGTGATTAATTAAGGCTTTTGATTTGGTTATGTACTTTTTTTCTGATTATCATCTAAAATTCGTTTTCGATTTTCGTTTATCATACGTTTATTAGTTAACAACATGTTAAACTCATGTTTTATATCATCATCAAGTCATCTCTCTTCATTTGTTTTTCTCGATCCGAATTTTCCGATTAGATTTTTCAGGATTAAAATATCAAAATTTCATGCCAAAACCATATCCCTCAAACTCTCTGTTCTGTCTTATTTTGAGCTAAGCATTTCAACAAACACGTGATGTGCATCAAAACGAAGCACTTGTGGGAAACATAAACCGTTAAAGGGAAACCAAATTGATTCAAAGTACAACAATTCAAAAAGCAAACTATACTAAACAACACAAAAAAAAAAAGACTCATAAATTCCGAAAAATCACATTTTTATCGATTTTTAAAAAGCCTTAAGCTTTAAGCAATGGAGACTTTAGCACCAGCTTCTTCCAGAGTCTTCTTAGCTTCTTCAGCTTCATCTTTAGTCGCTCCTTCTTTAAACTTCTTGGGCAACCCTTCGATAAGCTCCTTAGCTTCCTTCAACGCCAAGCTAGTCAAAGCCCTCACAGCTTTAATCACTGCGATACGCGAGCTACTCGGAACCTCGTTGATAATCACATCGAACTCGGTTTGCTCCTCCACAACAGCCGCTGCACCACCGTCTGCCGGAGCTGCAACAGCCGCTGCAGCAGGAGCTAAGGAGAGTGGAGAGACGCCGAACTTGTCTTGGAGATAGTCGACGAGGATGCGAGCTTCTTCGAGGGTTAGGGATGAGATTTCGGATCCGATTTTCTCGATTTTCTCCGGAGCTTCGACGGCGGAGATGGGACGGAGGTTGATTGCACGGTGGGTTGAAGCACCTCCGAGGCGAAATGGGAACTCGATTGCGGTGGTTTTGGAAGGGAAGTGATGGGTGGAAGCGGAAGTGAGATAAGATGAGGAACGGATTGAGGAAGCGATTGAGAGGGTCGTCGACGCCATTGTTTCACTCTCTTCTTCTTCTTCCTCTTGACTCTTTTGGGATTTGTTTTGCGTGTCTCGTTCTCTGTGTGTGTGTTTGTAAGAAGATGAGGATAAAAAAAAACAAAAGGATAAGGGGTATTATGGTCATTTAATGTAATGCGTATGTTTTGCTTATCATGTGCGTGAATACGATTGAGAAGTTAAAATAAAATAAAAAGACAGGGGCGTTCCGAGAATCGAACTCGGGACCTCTCGCACCCAAAGCGAGAATCATACCACTAGACCAAACGCCCTTGTTGCTTAAAATGATACGTATGTTTACTTTTCTTATAGTCAAACATTATGTAAAACCTAAGCAAAACCAGTTACGAGAAGCCATATTGGTTAAAATTACATTAATTTCTGAAAGGTAAGTAAATAATTTCATGCTAGAAAAAGGTACTTAAACGGATTTAGCACCTTGTGATCCACTTTGGTTTTCACATTCAGAGTTTTAGGAGTGGCCAAATGCAAACACTATCGTAGAATCTAGTAGAGACACTACCATTACCCATAAATATACCTAACACCAAAACATGAAAGTCTATTAAACACCAAAATAATTTTATGAAAGTCTATTAAGAAAAAAAGAAAAAACACTTCATGTTTTAAAAACTGTTTAAACTTAAACAATGGAAATCTTGGTGCAAGCTTCTTCCGAGCTTGTTTCTTGGCTTCTTCTGCTTCATCTTGTCACGCCTTCCTTAAACTTCTTCGGAAAACCTTCTGTGATGAGCTCTTTCGATTCCATCAACGACAAAGCTAGTCATAGCCCTAACGGCTTTGATACACCGCCAGTGTTAAGGGGAGGAGGGAAATACGCAGCAGCAGGCGCTGAAAAGAGTATTAAAACACCGAACTTGTCTTTGACGTAGCCGACAAGGATGCTGGCTTCTTCGAGGGTTAGAGACGAGATCTCGGATGGAGATAGATTGCACGGTGCTTTTCTTTGGAGCTTTTACTGCAGATATAGGATGGAGGTAGATTGCACGGTGGCTGAGCGTGGAAGATGAAGAAGAAGAAACACCAAAGCCAAACGGAAGTTGTATTGCGATGGGTCGAGAAGGGAAGTGATGTTCCGCATCAAGACCGGAAGAACAAGAGGAGGAAGGGATTGTGGTCGAGATGGAAAGAGTCGTAGCTGCCATTTATTAGCTCTTTGGTTTCTTCTTCTTTACAGATTTTTCTTATGTATTTGCGTTTCCTAGACTGCACGAGAGAAGAAGATGAGGAAGATAAACAAGATAAAACCCTTATATTTTTTTATTAGGACGATACAAACCCTAAGTTTATTTATGCCTGAACTTTGGTTGATAGGTTTTAAATAATTTCTACTTTCTAAAGTCACGATTTGTTTCCTTGTCTAAAGTTAGGTCTGTGTAAGAGAAGGCAACGAAGTTAGATGTGAGAATTTTATATTCTTTGGAAAGTCGTTTGACAAATGGTTTAGAGCCCTCATAGGGACAAGTTGTTGTGTGGCTCTCAAGCATAACTTCGCTCCTTCTTTCTCTGTTTCAGTCATATCTTAACAAATTCAGTTCTATACCTAAGCTCCATTTGTAGTAAACGGCCCGGATATTAACATAGGTTAAACAACAATGATAAAATGTTGGTCCCGATTGGTAAATGGTAATATCGTTTCAATAAGGCCGTAAAAGGTTTTTTAACGGCTGTGGAAAAAGGCAGTTGGTAACAAGCGTGTAGTTAAAAGTGGAAAAGTAAACCCCTCTCAAAGAAAACAGCGGTTAGAAGAACTTCTTTCCAAAATGTACTAATCTTGATTTCAGCATCTAGATGTGATGAGGAAATTAGCCCGAGTTTGATTTCGTGTTCATCCCAACTTCGATAAAAATTTCGATTTCCGAAGAGATAGTTTTCATGGATTTTTAGTTTGCTGCTGAAGAATCTATTTTCATGAATAATCTGTTTCTTTTTTACTGTTTTCCATGATTAGAACAAGAATCTACACCTATGTAGTATTACACATGGCAAAACACAAACAAATCACTTTTAATAAGTCTACAGATCCTATCTCAGTGAACTTATACTGCAACTATGTTTGTGCTAATGGGTCAATCACAAACTATAGCTAGGGATGTCAACTGGGCTTAGAGACTATGGGTGAATCATGTCCAAATTAAATTGGACCGGTTATGGTTATGACCAAATTTAAAGCGGTCAAATGGACACAAAACCAATTTAACCCGCTAATAAATGGTTCAAACTCATCTGGATATGGATTGTCCAATAATCCTTCAAAATTAGGGATTCCAAAATTTGAGAGAATTTTTTTTTTTTGTTTTCCTCATTTTTATCCTTCAAGACTAGAGAATAAAGACCATGTGCAACTTTCATGAACAAAACTTCAATTTATAAGTTTTATATGAATTTATGAGTGCTATATATATGAATTTTTGAGTATTATAATTTATTTTTAAGTTTTTAGCTTAATTGAGTTCATGTATTATCTGGAGATTCTGGACCCCATGAACAGTCCAATTGGTCATGATCTTATTTGGTTTCCACTTATTTGGACATAGTTTTCTATTTGGGCTTTGACCATAAATATCCATAAAATGGATGTGTCCATTTGGACTTGGACAGCCCAATTGACATCCCTAACTATAGCTACCGTTTCATTGTTAAACAACTAAATATGTCCCCTAACTTCGTATGTGAATGAATCATCTTATCCTCTGCTAGGCATTTCAACAAACATCTTATGTGCAGCTACTGTGAATCTACGCAACAACGGCTAAATCAGCATATGGGTAGCCAAATTTACTCAAATTACAACAATTTCTTAAAGCTGAATCAACAATTCCAAAAGCAAACTATACTAAACAACATCAAAAGATCCCGAAATTTCCAGAAAAGAGAACAACTTTTTATAAAAAAAAAAAACCTTAAGCAATGGAGACTTTAGCACCAGCTTCTTCAAGAGTCTTCTTAGCTTCTTCAGCCTCATCCTTAGTCGCTCCTTCTTTAAACTTCTTGGGCAACCCTTCGATAAGCTCCTTAGCTTCCTTCAACGCCAAGCTAGTCAAAGCCCTCACAGCTTTAATCACTGCGATACGCGAGCTACTCGGAACCTCGTTGATAATCACATCGAACTCGGTTTGCTCCTCCACAACAGCCGCTGCACCACCGTCTGCCGGAGCTGCAACAGCCGCTGCAGCAGGAGCTAAGGAGAGTGGAGAGACGCCGAACTTGTCCTGAAGGTAATCGACGAGAATGCGAGCTTCTTCGAGGGTTAAGGATGAGATTTCGGATCCGATTTTCTCGATTTTCTCCGGAGCTTCGACGGCGGCGATGGGACGGAGGTGGATTGCACGGTGGGTTGAAGCACCTCCGAGGCGAAATGGGAACTCGATTGCGGTGGTTTTGGAAGGGAAGTGATGGGTGGAAGCGGAAGTGAGATAAGATGAGGAACGGATTGAGGAAGCGATTGAGAGGGTCGTCGACGCCATTGTTTCACTCTCTTCTTCTTCTTCCTCTTGACTCTTTTGGGATTTGTTTTGCGTGTCTCGTTCTCTGTGTGTGTGTTTGTAAGAAGATGAGGATAAAAAAAAACAAAAGGATAAGGGGTATTATGGTCATTTAATGTAATGCGTATGTTTTGCTTATCATGTGCGTGAATACGATTGAGAAGTTAAAATAAAATAAAAAGACAGGGGCGTTCCGAGAATCGAACTCGGGACCTCTCGCACCCAAAGCGAGAATCATACCACTAGACCAAACGCCCTTGTTGCTTAAAATGATACGTATGTTTACTTTTCTTATAGTCAAACATTATGTAAAACCTAAGCAAAACCAGTTACGAGAAGCCATATTGGTTAAAATTACATTAATTTCTGAAAGGTAAGTAAATAATTTCATGCTAGAAAAAGGTACTTAAACGGATTTAGCACCTTGTGATCCACTTTGGTTTTCACATTCAGAGTTTTAGGAGTGGCCAAATGCAAACACTATCGTAGAATCTAGTAGAGACACTACCATTACCCATAAATATACCTAACACCAAAACATGAAAGTCTATTAAACACCAAAATAATTTTATGAAAGTCTATTAAGAAAAAAAGAAAAAACACTTCATGTTTTAAAAACTGTTTAAACTTAAACAATGGAAATCTTGGTGCAAGCTTCTTCCGAGCTTGTTTCTTGGCTTCTTCTGCTTCATCTTGTCACGCCTTCCTTAAACTTCTTCGGAAAACCTTCTGTGATGAGCTCTTTCGATTCCATCAACGACAAAGCTAGTCATAGCCCTAACGGCTTTGATACACCGCCAGTGTTAAGGGGAGGAGGGAAATACGCAGCAGCAGGCGCTGAAAAGAGTATTAAAACACCGAACTTGTCTTTGACGTAGCCGACAAGGATGCTGGCTTCTTCGAGGGTTAGAGACGAGATCTCGGATGGAGATAGATTGCACGGTGCTTTTCTTTGGAGCTTTTACTGCAGATATAGGATGGAGGTAGATTGCACGGTGGCTGAGCGTGGAAGATGAAGAAGAAGAAACACCAAAGCCAAACGGAAGTTGTATTGCGATGGGTCGAGAAGGGAAGTGATGTTCCGCATCAAGACCGGAAGAACAAGAGGAGGAAGGGATTGTGGTCGAGATGGAAAGAGTCGTAGCTGCCATTTATTAGCTCTTTGGTTTCTTCTTCTTTACAGATTTTTCTTATGTATTTGCGTTTCCTAGACTGCACGAGAGAAGAAGATGAGGAAGATAAACAAGATAAAACCCTTATATTTTTTTATTAGGACGATACAAACCCTAAGTTTATTTATGCCTGAACTTTGGTTGATAGGTTTTAAATAATTTCTACTTTCTAAAGTCACGATTTGTTTCCTTGTCTAAAGTTAGGTCTGTGTAAGAGAAGGCAACGAAGTTAGATGTGAGAATTTTATATTCTTTGGAAAGTCGTTTGACAAATGGTTTAGAGCCCTCATAGGGACAAGTTGTTGTGTGGCTCTCAAGCATAACTTCGCTCCTTCTTTCTCTGTTTCAGTCATATCTTAACAAATTCAGTTCTATACCTAAGCTCCATTTGTAGTAAACGGCCCGGATATTAACATAGGTTAAACAACAATGATAAAATGTTGGTCCCGATTGGTAAATGGTAATATCGTTTCAATAAGGCCGTAAAAGGTTTTTTAACGGCTGTGGAAAAAGGCAGTTGGTAACAAGCGTGTAGTTAAAAGTGGAAAAGTAAACCCCTCTCAAAGAAAACAGCGGTTAGAAGAACTTCTTTCCAAAATGTACTAATCTTGATTTCAGCATCTAGATGTGATGAGGAAATTAGCCCGAGTTTGATTTCGTGTTCATCCCAACTTCGATAAAAATTTCGATTTCCGAAGAGATAGTTTTCATGGATTTTTAGTTTGCTGCTGAAGAATCTATTTTCATGAATAATCTGTTTCTTTTTTACTGTTTTCCATGATTAGAACAAGAATCTACACCTATGTAGTATTACACATGGCAAAACACAAACAAATCACTTTTAATAAGTCTACAGATCCTATCTCAGTGAACTTATACTGCAACTATGTTTGTGCTAATGGGTCAATCACAAACTATAGCTAGGGATGTCAACTGGGCTTAGAGACTATGGGTGAATCATGTCCAAATTAAATTGGACCGGTTATGGTTATGACCAAATTTAAAGCGGTCAAATGGACACAAAACCAATTTAACCCGCTAATAAATGGTTCAAACTCATCTGGATATGGATTGTCCAATAATCCTTCAAAATTAGGGATTCCAAAATTTGAGAGAATTTTTTTTTTTTGTTTTCCTCATTTTTATCCTTCAAGACTAGAGAATAAAGACCATGTGCAACTTTCATGAACAAAACTTCAATTTATAAGTTTTATATGAATTTATGAGTGCTATATATATGAATTTTTGAGTATTATAATTTATTTTTAAGTTTTTAGCTTAATTGAGTTCATGTATTATCTGGAGATTCTGGACCCCATGAACAGTCCAATTGGTCATGATCTTATTTGGTTTCCACTTATTTGGACATAGTTTTCTATTTGGGCTTTGACCATAAATATCCATAAAATGGATGTGTCCATTTGGACTTGGACAGCCCAATTGACATCCCTAACTATAGCTACCGTTTCATTGTTAAACAACTAAATATGTCCCCTAACTTCGTATGTGAATGAATCATCTTATCCTCTGCTAGGCATTTCAACAAACATCTTATGTGCAGCTACTGTGAATCTACGCAACAACGGCTAAATCAGCATATGGGTAGCCAAATTTACTCAAATTACAACAATTTCTTAAAGCTGAATCAACAATTCCAAAAGCAAACTATACTAAACAACATCAAAAGATCCCGAAATTTCCAGAAAAGAGAACAACTTTTTATAAAAAAAAAAAACCTTAAGCAATGGAGACTTTAGCACCAGCTTCTTCAAGAGTCTTCTTAGCTTCTTCAGCCTCATCCTTAGTCGCTCCTTCTTTAAACTTCTTGGGCAACCCTTCGATAAGCTCCTTAGCTTCCTTCAACGCCAAGCTAGTCAAAGCCCTCACAGCTTTAATCACTGAGATACGCGAGCTACTCGGAACCTCGTTGATAATCACATCGAACTCGGTTTGCTCCTCCACAACAGCCGCTGCACCACCGTCGGCCGGAGCTGCAACAGCCGCTGCAGCAGGAGCTAAGGAGAGTGGAGAGACGCCGAACTTGTCCTGAAGGTAATCGACGAGAATGCGAGCTTCTTCGAGGGTTAAGGATGAGATTTCGGATCCGATTTTCTCGATTTTCTCCGGAGCTTCGACGGCGGCGATGGGACGGAGGTGAGTTGCACGGTGAGTGAGCATGGAAGATGAAGCACCACCGAAGCGGGAGGGGAATTCGAATGCGGTGGTTCGGGAAGGGAAGTGATTAGCGGAAGCGAGTGTTGGGTAAGATGAAGAACGGATTGAGCTTGCGATTGAGAGAGTCGTCGACGCCATTGTTTCACTCTTTTGGCTTCTTCGGATTTGAGTTTCGCTCTCTGTGTGAGTGGTTTGATTCGATTGTAGGAGGAAGATGAAAAGATGAGGGACAGAAAAATAAAAGATAAGGGGTAATTTGGGAAAATAAATTAAGGCGCAGGCTTGCTATTATGCGCGGATAGTCATAGATGAGGTTGTCCGAGTTCATCTTTTGACGGTAATACCCTTGACATTGAGAAGTTAAAAGAAAAAAAGACAGGGGCGTTCCGAGAATCGAACTCGGGACCTCTCGCACCCAAAGCGAGAATCATACCACTAGACCAAACGCCCTGATTGATATAATCACATTTACTCTCTTTTTAAACATATCCACTACTAATTATGTCATTAATCACAAGCTTATCAACGCTTTATTATATTCCTAAACAATAAAAAGTACCAAAGGGGTTCAAAGACTTTTGAATCGAAGTTGTAGTGGAAAACATTTATGCATTAAAAAGAAGCATATAATAATCGTATACCAACGTTGTGTAATCACATCGAGTAGTTTGGACTCTCTCCCTTCTATATTTTTTTCCCACCAATGCTACAAACAACAAACAAGTTCCATTTCCAATGAATCCAACACCCCGCATTTCAAAATCACTTGAAGAGGGGTGGGTTCTCACCATCTACGGCGTCTCCTCCCATACCAAAACGCAAACGCAGCTACAGATGCAGCCACAACGACTCCAGTAGCAGCGTGCCATACGTACAAAGGCTTCTTCATCATCACCACGCTTGAAGATTGCCTCACCATCTCCGAGCTCTTAATATCTTTAACTTCAGGAACTTTATGCTGACTCACTACGGTCTGAGCAAACCCGAGTCCTTCTTTTTCCAATTCTTCCGAATCAATTGTCACAGCTGGTTTCAATTGTGTCGCCTTTGAGATGATTTCATATTCTTCTTTAGTCCCTCCTTCAAGAAAAGATCCAACAAGGTGACCCTTTTTAACCCAATACGCTCCAAACGATTTCCCGTCTTCATAATCTCCAAAGTGCACAACTTCACCTGTAGGGTCTCCATAGAATTGCCATGAGAAGGCGAAGACCCTTGAGTAGAAGAACGGCAAATAGTCAAATTCTCCAGTCTTGACTGGATCCATGATGGCTGAAACTGCGTGTCGCGCTGATTTCCTAGCTGAGTCCACGTGCTCAAGCCTCCTCATTTCGCCAAATAGTTTCACTGGAAATGTAGCTACATCGCCTATTGCATACACTGAGCTGTCACTAGACTGCATTTTGCTGTTTACTTTTATCCCTCCTTTCTCTATTGTTAACTGTCCTTCAAACAAGCTTGTGTTTGGTCGTATCCCGATTCCAACCACAACCAAATCTGCTGGTAATTGGTTCCCATCTTTGAGATTGACCGCAGTGACCTGTAAAATAAAAACCAGAAAAGCTCGTATCAATAAACAAACAAACTGAACAGAACAAGTCTCTTTCATAGTTTCATCATTGGACCAAGAGTATCCATTGTTCACCTGATTCTTCCCATCTTTAGTTCTATAGCTGAAGAAGGAAAGATTACCTTTCCATTCGAGTCAAACTCAAATGATGTTAAAACCGTTCCTTTTATGAATTTCACGCCTTTAGCTCTGTAGTAGTCTTCATACAAACTTGCAATCTTGGGCGTAAAGAGACGTGCCACTGTCATAAGAAACTAAAAAGGTCAAGCCAAATACACAAACTTTCTCTCTTACACGTAAGTTGAGTAATAATCAAGAGTACATACTGCAGTGAGCCTCTGGGAAAACCATCGTCACATTGATTTTGTTGATCACTAAAGATGCAGCACACTCCATGCCAATGTAGCCACCACCGATAACAACAGCATTCCCGTTGGAGCTTGATTGAATCACAGTGGCAAGCCTGTTTGCATCGGCCAGATCTCGTAAGTAACAAACATTTTCAGCATCTGAGCCTTCCACCCCAAATTCTTCGAGCTTCAACGCCTACTTGCACAAGCCACATATGATAAAAATAAGGCCATGACTTTAGCATTTCAATGTTCAAAGTATTAAAATAACATTAATTCCTTCAACAGTGTTCAGGAGTGAGCTGATTTGCCCATATCATCTAATTGACATTCCACAATTACAAAATCATTGTCTTCAGTTATTAATGATAAGAAATCACAGATTAATAAATCCCAAAGGACAATAACATTTACAAAACATAAATATTATTGTGCAATCCATACCCGGGCACCAGTTGCAATGATCAAGAATTTGTAACTTATAGTCTCCCCAGTGCTAGATAAAAGAGTCTTCCTCCTCACATCAACTGACTTAACACGAGTTCCAAGGACCAATTCAATTCCTGAGAAAAGTATTTTAAAAAATTATCAGAAAGAATCCTGTAGTGTGTAGTCATAGCCCAAGTAAATTAGTACTTTCTCAAAAAAAAAAAAATGTGTAGAAGTAATTACCATGATCCTTGTACCATTTCGGGGTGAGCTTCTCATCATTAGCACCAACACAAGTGTGGAAAGAAGGAAGCCGTGCAGGAGCTGCAGATAAGGTCATGAGTAACCCTTACAAAGCCTAATGAGTAAACTTTAACCAAATTCCCTTATATTCATCTTAGGTTTCCCTAACTCAAAATGCAGAAACCGCACTCTACCAGGTTTTCTCTTACCTTCTGGCAGCAGAAAACCTTTGCTTAAAGCTGGCCTCTCATACGGTGCAACCTAGAAAACAAACAAAAAAAAAAGCAAATACCAAAGCTTATTTTCTACAGGGGGCGAAACAAACATAGAACCCACAAACCAACACTTCATAACAAAACAAGCATGAGTGAAAAGACATGAATCACAAACCAGAAAATAGTGAGTCAAAGGGTTGTTTGGAACTGATACGTAAACCACACAAATTACTGTCCTTCAAGGCTAGACGCTACCAATGTATTGATTCTTGCAAAGCTACTCTACAAGTAGTGTAACTCTTACCAAATACCCCAATTATATCACATCCATATACAGCTAAGCACAAATTGCACATAATATCAAAAAATCTTGATCTTTAACAAAATTTCAAAGTAAACACGCATAAGTAAGATTTGATTGAAACTGATCAGGTTTGTTTCTTGAGCTTCTGATACTTCAATTAACAAAGTATAATACCTAACCACCAAAACCCAAAGCTTCAATCAACACCAAGAATTCCAAAAACTAGTGACATAGTTATACAAAACATCAGAGTCACTTAAAAAAAGAAAATTTCAAAATCTTCATGTGAGAAAAAAACTGATAAATTCAGAGCCGATACAGGACTTTAAAACAAAAAGGATGATTTCGCAATCGAAACAAGAAAAAAATTGAAAATCTATAAATGAGATTAAAGAGATAGAATTGGGTTGCTTACGGGTTCTTCGGAAATGATGCAGAGTTCGCCATCGGAGACACCTCTACGCGTGAATTCGAGAGCTGCATAGCCAGCAGCAACACCTCCACCGAGAATTACATACACGAACGCTCTCCCCATGTTTTTTTCCTTATCACTTCCCCGAGAAAATCCTAAACATACATGACGATGGTTTTGTATATTTTTGTTTTTAATTTTCCGAGAAAATAATTTTTTTTTTTTTTATTAGGAACAGAAGAAAATAGAAAATTCTGTTATCTATGGATTTTTTAGTGAATGATATTCGACGATTTGGTATTGGTCATTTTACAATTGTACCCTTCTTTTGACTTCTTTAATAATCCAACGGTGAAGATTAAGTTAAAGGAGGATCAGGACCGTTTAATTTGTGGACCCAGCTTAACTCTTTGCTTGCACGACTGGCTTGACCCAGGCCCGCCCTTCACCGATTCTAACGAAACATTTGTATTGGTTCTCAAAATTTTGAAGTCCATTTTGGAGATTTTTTAAAAAACTAATAAGGCCTCAAAACTCCCTAATTTTATAAAAAAGCCTTCTAATTTGAAAAATGTCCAATAATAGATTTTCAAAAAAGCTAAAATTAGTTAAAAGATCATAATTTAAAAATATCCTATAATTAATAAAATAGGTTTTAAAATCAGAAAAAGTCTCTATAATTAGCAAAAAATACCAAAATTTTAGAAGTTAATACATAAATTTTTTGACAGCCCCATATAATTAGCAAAACAAATATCAGCTTTTAGTATTTTATTATTTAAAAAAAAAGATAATCCTAATATTTTTTTTTTTCTGTTTTGGGCCTCAGATTTCACCGGACCGACACTGAGTGAGGCAAAGGCTTGGTCAGAGGTTTAGGGTGAGGAGGAGTTTTTTCCAGTTAGCCTACGACCTGTTCCTTGATCGGGGGTGGGGGCGGCTCAGCTCTTTTCTGCCTTCACAGGTTTCCGTTGTTTTGTTGATGGCTTGTGGAAGGACTCAGATATGTTTACAGTTTACTGGTGCGGGTTGGGTATATCGGTCGTCTCAGGGGACCTCCTCATTTATGACACCTCCAATTTTTGCCGTAGCCTATCCCCATTGCATGTTGAAGTCGAAGCTCTTGTTTGGGCTATGCGATGCATGATAGGTCACGATTTCTTGAACGTGGCTTTCTATACAGATTGTTAAAATTTGGTGAAAATGATGTCTTCTCCCTTCGACTGGCCAGCCTTCTCAGCATATCTCAAAAACATCAAGGTGGACAAGGCAGAATTTTCGACCTTCTATTTGACCTTGATTTCTAGGAAGGATAATGTGCTTGCGAATAGTTTGGCACGACAAGTTCGTATCCAACTGCATGTTATTACTTTTGTAAACGATTCTCTTTCTCATTGGCTCTCATAAGCTAATTTTTTTTTATTGTAAAAAAAAAATTGATTGGTGTAAAAAAAAAATTGATTGGTGTGAGTCAAAAAAATTAGTTTGTAAATTACACTGTATTTTTATTTGTTAGTTATAAATTATATATTGTAAGCCTAGAAAAAGTTAAATCTCAACCTAGTTGGCATAAATGTTATTAGTTAAATGATTAGCGAGTTATGAGAAGATTTTTTTTTACAATTTTTTTATAGAAGTTTTATTCAACAAAATCGTGTTATTCTATATAGTTGATATTAACTATAAATTGATTGTTGTTGGAAAAAGTTCAAAAGTATGTTAAGTAAGACGTCAATTGCCGACAAATACGACGTTTAGACATCTAAAACAACTTCGATATAGTGATTTTATCTTCTAACGGTTTAGTTTGTTTTGTCTGCAATATTTATTCAAATTTGTCTTAAAATATAGTGATTTGTTTTTTTGTTAAAGGGTTTTCTTAAATAAATAAAATATTAAGTTTACAGGATAGAACTATATTACAAACAAAGAAATAAGAACGAAGGCTAGCATGAGCTAGAAGGATGGAAGGTTTAAAACAAACAAAGTCTGAAAAGAGGAAAAAGCAATCAGAGCCTCATGTTTGTTATGAAACTTAACTGATCCAACATTGAAAAAGTGAGATCCCTCGCTTCAAACCCAATTGCATCAATGAACTACACTTGTTATTCATGGTGGAAATGATGCTTGTTGCTACTGAAATTGGAGAGACCGAAAGACCTTCATGAAATTGTCGATTTCTCTCTCTCCACAGTTCATAGATTGTAGCCTGCCAACCTTGAAAGAGAGCAAGTTTTGTATGTTTTGATGCTGAAACTGTTGGCATCCAAAGAAGAATCTGATCCCAAAGAAGCGGAGGGGATGATAACTTAAGTCTTTGTGTTATCAATCTCCATACTTCAGCAGAATAAGCACATTCAAAAACATATGATTTCGAGATTCATGAGCCAAACCACAAAGAAGACAGTCTAACTCAATATCAACTCCCCAAGTAGACAAACGATCAAGAGTATGGTTGCGATTAAGTATAAATAGCCATGACTTTATAGCATGCTTTGGGATGACAGATTTGTGCCACACAAGAGGGGTCCAAGGTTTTACGTGATTCGAAAACCTAACAGCATTCCACACAGCTTTAGAAGAAAAAGATTGTACCATACCGTCTAATACCCAAACCGGAGTATCATTTGCTGATGATAAAGTAAAGGTAGAGATAAAAGAGTGGAGAAAAACCTGTCTCTCTGATCTGGCATTAGGAAGAGACCATCCATTCTCATTTCTTAATTCAGCCACAGTTGAAAACAAAAGGATCCCTAAGTGATTAGGGCCATCTGAACCAAGAAAATGGTAAAGAGATCCAAAATGAGTCCATGGATCCCAACAGAAAAATGTAGAATTACCATTTCCAATATGGATGCTAAAAAATTTAAGAGCTTTGAAACGCAGCTTAAGTAATCTTTTAAAATTCCATGAGTAAGAAGCATTCTTTTCATTGAGCGCCCGCAAAGGAAATTTAGAAAGATACTTACTTTTTATCTAGGCCACCCAAAAAGAACGAGCTCTAAAAAACAGCATCCAAAAAAGTTTCAAAACACAAGTTTCGTCCAACTACTAATGTGCCTCAAACCAAGACCACCTTCTAATTTAGGGAAACAAATGTTAAGCCAAGACACTTTTGCACCTGAGGGAGAGTCTACCTTTCCATGCCAAAGGAAGGAGCTGCAGAGACTATTAATCTTTCTAATAACCTGCTTAGGGAGGAAGAAAGCACTAGTCCAAAAACCTATAATTCTGGAGATAATTGTAGATAAGAGAGTTAACCTACCCGCCAAACTAAGAAACTTATGAGTCCAAGCGTTCAGCTTCTTTTGAATTTGAGATAGCAAAGGATCACAATCTTTAACTGAAAGCTTTTTGGAACAAAGAGGAAGACCCAAGTACCGGACTGGAAGAGTGGATGGAGTCAGATTGAAAAAATTCTTTAGCTGGTTCAAGCTATCCTCACTTACACCAAAGCAAAACAAGGAGGTCTTCTCAATGTTCATTTTCAATCCAGAGATTTCCTCAAATTTTGCGAGAACAAACATAACTCCTCTCAAAAAATGCTCATAACCCTCTAAGAAGATTAGTAAATCATCGACAAAACAAAGATGAGTAATCTGAAGATCCTCACACCCAGGGTGGTAAATGAAAGATCCTTCTACTACACTTTTATTCAACATTAAGGATAACACATTTATTACCAGAACAAATAGACTTGGCGATAAAGGATCCCATTGGCACATATCCATCCTTCCTGTAAAGAAACCAATTATTGGTTCTTTTCTTCTCATTTGTTTTTATTATTTAAATAGTTTTGGGATTATTAAATTAATTAATTAAGTGCCGATGATTTAATTATAGTTTTAATTAATTTTTCCATACCTTTAATAAATAAGTATATGGTTATAGTTTGTGACACAGTAGCTAAAGAATGTGGTGAATTGCAGTGTGGTTTCATTGTATTGTCTGAAGATTTTCACCATTTTCGAATTTTAATTCACTTGTGGTATATATTATGGAATTATATCCAACTTCTAGATGTTTCAGAATGTAAAGTAACTTTTTCGATTTTATTATATTAACTCGAACTGCGGATCAAGCCTACGAAAATAAAGTGATTTAATCTTCTAACGGTTTAGTTTGTTTTGTCCGCAACATCTATTCACATTCTTAAATTCTGAATAATAACAAATCAATTGTACGAAAGTGTTATTCAAAAAGTAATAAAATATTGAATAAATAAAACAATTATGCGCATTTAAACTATGTGAATTAAGAGATTTTTATTAGAGTTTTCAAGAATATATTAAAAAAAAGTGAGAAAATATTTTTATTTTAGAATTTTTGAGAAACTTTCAAGAGACTAACTTTCTACATGCCAATTTGGAATTGGTTTTGAATTGTAGAAAAATAAAATTTACATATAATAAAATAAAAAATTTCTTGCATATGCTCTTACAAGTAATAGTGCCTATACGTAATGATTTCATACCGAATGTGTAGTATTTAAATATTACATAAATTATTGTTTTACATCGTGATAACAATGACTATCAAGATAAGACGGTTACTGAGAGAACCCCAATAAAAGAAGCTTTATCATCTTTGTCCAACCGTTTCAAACTTTCAATTGTTCTTTGTCAATTTGACTTGTAGAGCGTTAAAAACCAGGAAAAAAAAATAGATATGACGAATTGTAGTTTGTCACGTGTATAGACCATGCGGTGGTTAGCGTATTGGGATGTGTGGTCGAGATGAGGATCATGTTCCGAACGAAGATAATATAATCCAAAACGTTACAAACGAATACTTCTATATTTTATGGCTAGTCAGAAAACGAAGTTTTTATAGCGAAAAACGTAGATGCATATCTCGGCCAAGTGGCTCATACGTTTCATAATCCTCCTTTCTTTATTGTAGAGTACACTAAATTATATAACTTTTGTTTCTGAATGGTAGGATACGTGAAGTAAACAAAAACCACATGATGTTCTTATTTTTTTATTTTATTCTTTTGTAGACTAAAAACATGTTGATGCAATATTTAGGTTTTGAATGGTATGGTATATTATGATAATATGCTTAGGAACAGAGGCAAAGAAACTCAAATAGATAATCTGGTTCATGAACAGTGGACGAATGGATATGGGCCTGGCCTACCTTTTGGGCTCTTTCACCAAATACATATGGGCCTTCTCTTACATGCAAGCCATATCGTGTGATGTCTCCTTCGTTTAAGGTATATACTAGGCTATTAACAAGTGGACGACGTTCTAACATTGTTAACCTTGGGTTAACATAGCATATATCATTTGATTGGATTAGGTGCGAACCAAAAATCTTCAGACTGAGTTTTGAACCCTAGCTTTCAAATCGAAAACGCTCTTTAATCACGAAAATTTGATATTGTACGTATTAATCGATCAAATGACTTATTGCTCTTTATCGAAAGAGTTGTTACTTTTCAAATCGACCCTTCACGTTCAACATCAGAGAGAGTTCCGCGTGGAATGCATGATTTGCACCGATAGAGTTAGTCGATCTAAACCAAAAACAACGTTGAACAAACCGGAACCAAGTGATTGACTGAAATTGAATTGGAATAATTAGCCTGGTGAAACCGTATTCACATATAATTATTTTCTTTTGTGTATCCGTTACTACACATCGGTTTATTTCTAGGATCGGAGTGCTGAACATCACTTAGAGAAAAGTGTTGAGAAAAACCGAACTCATAATAGTATCAACCAATTAACTAGTGATATGATAATTAGTTACAAACGTAGCTATAGCTACTTTAGTAACTCCATCGATAATGGTCAAAATCGTCTTAGATAGATGTGAGCCGACTTCAACATTAACTGAAAAAAGATTACAATGTCAAACTCATTGAGACGGGAAGAAAATGTATTTTGCTATATATAGAAAGTACAGCTAAGGCATAAGGCTAGAACAATGCACAAGCAAACACACAAATATAGAGAAGATAAAAAAAAAACCCAATTCTTCCACGTTTATCTATATCGTAAATTTATATATAAACCACTTGTATATATATATATATGTTCGTGATGACCGACCCGCCATGTGATTTTTCCTTTATTATTCACATGGGAAGTCGACAATTCCCACATGACAAAAACGTTGGCCTAATCATATATATGAACATGTGGCCCAATTCCATATCTATATATTTCGAATTCATAAATTTACAGTTGAGAATATAGAATCTAGAATAAGCATAATTCGAGTTTTCTCACTTTCTGATGTTCTATAAGAAATATAATGTGGCATAAATAGTTGCTTGTTAAAATAATAAACATAATTTTAATATTATTAGGAATCTTAGATATAAATCTAGAAAACATATATAGTTGCGCGTTATTAATAATAAATAGTTGAAACATACTACATTTTATTCCTATTCTAGCCAATGCATAGAGAAGAGTAAGTGGAGTTTGGATTTATCCTTTACACATGCTTCATTCGGACAAAATATGTCGTTTGCCTAAAGACTAAAGTTAAGAAGTTGGGTAAAGCTTTTAATGCTTTTGCCGTCTCGTTCTATAGTGCTTAACACTTCCAAACCTAACATCATGTCCCAATTATTCTAACCGATTCATACATAGTAATAAATAAGATGTACACATTTCTACGAGTTTATATCATCTGTAGACTATAGTCGACTCTTTTTGGCTTTATCATTATCAACATGTATGGAAATCTATATAATTGCGGCTCACAATTAGCTAGCCTTTGCGTCCGTACCTCATTGAATCTTATTCTTTTCATGTTAAATGTTTTTGGTTTCGAAGTATGGATAGAATAATGAATGAACAATTATGTAAACTTTTATTCATTTATTAATGATAAGTTGATATTTTCGGTTTTAAAGGTTGTGGTTATGATTCGTGGAGTTAGGCTCGCGTCGGGTTCTACATGTTGAATGGCGATGCCCAAAAATGGATAAAAATTGTTGAATAAGGGCAACGTGAACTGTACCAAAAATTATCTATTTTTAGCCTCGATGTATGATACGTGTCTTTTTGTGATTGGTAACATTAGGTTCTGTATGTTTCATGATGAGTACGTCATCATGTGATATGGTACACACATCGATCCACATATTTATAGGCTATATACATGCCTAACTCCCATGTTTATGTGTGTACATATATATATGGATGAACGTTGAAGAGTTGCTTCTCGTATTCATCATACGCGTAAAATGATTGCTCTGTTTTAACGTTATTTGTTTTGACGTCTTGCTCTGTTTTTACATTCCAAAACAAAGCAAAACAAATGATTTAACTTATATGAATGTTTTAACTATAATTTTATATGTGATTATATATCAATTGGTTACTGGATAATTGTACTGATTGAGTATGACAGGAGATATGCGGATAAAGGCTTTTATCTTTAATAGATTTACCGCATATGTTATGGTTGTCAAATTAAAAGAAAAATGACCTTTTGATAGTACATTAATAAGTAAAAAGAAAAATCCATACGACGAGATTGGTGCAATCATTTGCACTGCATTCAGTATCACATAAACTTAAGATTACACCTTTTACAGAAATAAACTATTCATAACTGATCATTATATGTTAATTTGTTGCTTTATGAAAATTGATGTTTCGTTCGTTTTTTTTTTTTTTTTTTTTTTTTTTGTTGAAAATAATGTTTCGTTAGTTTCTGTGTATATATATAACTTGATATTACCAAACCCACTTTTTGTATAACTTTAATGTTTTGTGCTATGAGGATTAATTAGAGATTTTTGTATGTTTTTAATATAGGTATGTGAAAACTTCTAAACAAGGAAGTAAATAACAAACCTTATTTATGAGTTATTAATCATACGTAAAAACGAATTGATGTTCTGCGGATATCTATATAAATATTTTAATAACGTAAAAATATCCGGAAAAAATATATGACCCCTTCAACAACTTTATTTATGTATAACATGGGTTCATTAAAGATCCAAACTATGTATCAAGGATTCAGATAAATAACATTATATATTTTAATTATATCCCCAAACCTCGAAAACGAGGCAAAAACATATACATGTCACGTACTAATAATAGTACTCCTAAAAATCATATATAAATACTCAATTAATATTCCATGTTGTGTCCACCGGATCAACCAATCAATATCCATTCAGTAAATGCATTGATGACCAAATATCATCCATACCCCAATAGTTTTCACCGCTTTGATCATCAACCGTCATCGGTATCGGATAATCCACTGTTGCCGTGGCCGCTGTCGAATAGTTACCGTAGTTGAACTCCATATTGGTATGTTGATACGACGTTGGTGTAGGAGAATAAGTCTCCATCGGTTGATCTTGTGTACAAAAGACATTATGGCTCGACGTGCTAGCAGCTTGGTCGTTGATCTCTGAGCTATGATGAGACCCAACGGACGATGTTGTTGTTGCATCCGCTTGCTTGATGTACTTTTGGATTCTTGTCCTCCAGAAATTTTTGATCTCGTTGTCGGTTCTTCCTGGAAGGTGTTTGGCGATTTTCGACCACCTAATCATACATTTAAGAACTAATTGATTAGTGGCATCATTATTTACTATTATTATGACGCGATAATGATTGGTGTGGGGTAAGAGAGATTTAAGTATATGAATGCAGAGGACCAATGTAAGTACGTCTAGATGAAGCCAAAACATTAAGGTTTACGTCTATTTCAGTTGTGTTTGTCACGAGGCTTTTTAGGTTTGTACTATTGCTACATGTACAATGTTTGGATCTTTTTCATTTTCTTGATTTTTTGACTTTTTTTTGTTTTTGTTTTTTTTTGCTGATAAACCTAAAAAAAAAACGTCAATAAACTGTAATTCTAGGATTAACACGAAAAAAGCTAGAGGTCACTAAAATTTTGAAGGTTTAAAAAATAAAATAACTCCAAAGTTAAATAAAATAAGGGTTACGAAAATGAGTATTATTTTGGCTCTTCCCGTGATAAATTTTTGACCTTAAACCTAAGAATCAAATCTGTAACTAGTTAATTACAGATAAAATGAAACTATATTCACACTACCTTGAAAAGAAAAAAATATACCATTTAATTTGTTGAATTAGAGAATCATGTACCTTGTATAGTGGTGCATATATTCCAGCTCTATACATATAAACAAATAAAATAGAAATCGAATAAAGTATACAGGCATGGGAAAATCACTTGAATAAATTTGAAACACTTTATTCGTAAAAACATAAAAATATAAGATTTTGGGAAAAATATGTTAGAGCTATGAAGTTTGGGTGAGAAATATAGGCACGAGTTTTATATGTTGTTTTTGATAAAACGCACGAGGTTTAATGTTAGTGGCTACAAAAATTCCAACACGTGCAAACAAAAAGAAAAAAACTCTTAGCGAGCAACGTCTCTGAACAAAATTGAAAATTCGATCAAAGCTTATCACAAAGGTAATAAACGCTTTTTTGCTTTAGTCACCAAATGTCTTGCTTTATTGTCTTTTCAAAGATCTACGTGGCATATAGCTACAAGAGTATATAAAACGATTCAAAGTTGATGTTCTCAAGTAAATTATACTAACCTGTTTCCCCACTTAGCATGAAGTTCCATGATGATAAGTTGCTCCTCTGGCGTGATGTTTCCCCGTCGTACGTCGGGGCGGAGATAGTTTAGCCATCGGAGCCGGCAACTTTTTCCGGTGCGTTTTAGACCTATACATTCGTACACATAGCATCATTAATCATTATAGATCTCTTTTGATTATTTTACATAATTTATTCTATCACTAGGCCATCACTAAAGCATATATATATATATATATATATATATATCATCCATATACAAAAACGGTTTTTAGATTGATTCTTCAACAAAGAATGATTATAATAGATCATACATATTATACGATGTCAAAAAAAGTAGAGCATATAAATGTTATGAAAATATGGTTTATTTTTGTGTATATACATATATTTATTCATGTAAAAACAAAAAGAAATTAATGAACATAGTAAAAAGTATATTTTTATGTAAATTAAAATCTATCTTTGCATGTTATGAAGAAACCCTAGCTAGTTTGTAATTATAAACTATTTGTGACTAGATTTGATCTTAAAAGGAAACTAAACGAACTACCTGCAGATTTGGCAAGAGAGTTCCAAACACCATCGCCGTGGTTGGCGATATAGTTGATGAGAATAAGATCTTCTTCCATCGTCCATGGTCCTTTTCTTACCTCTGCTTCTGCTGAGGATCCTGGACCTCCACTACTTCCTCCTTTTTTTTCCATTTTGTTATTCTTTATTTAATTTGATTCTATATATACAAGATCGAATTTTAATTTTATATATATATATATATATATATTTTATAGATAGAGAGAGAGAGAGAGGAATATAAAAGGAGTACGTGAGAGAGTAAGAGAGAAGGTTGTGGTGAGTTGATATTGAAGGTTGTGGAAGGTGAGCTACTGCTTTTATAGAGACTAAATTCACCGCGTGATTAGCAACCTTTAATTAATCTCATTTCTTAATTAATTATGTATTACCTTAATCTTAGAGTGTTAATTAATTAATCATAATTATTATTTCGTTAGGGTTTGTTTTCATTCTACTATACTAATAACCACATGGGGACTATGTATTTGTATCTTTTAAACCTAACCATCTATAATAACATGGTTTCATCCATCCATGTCCATATGTATATAAGTATTAATTAGACTGAAGAGTCTTTGATGCATTAATGCATGGATGATGCACGCATACATGCATGTGCTCCCGTATAGTTTCACATACATAGCTACTTGATTTGTATGTATTATTATTCTCGTACCAACTCATGGCGTTATTAGACTTAACCATGGATGATAGATGAAATTAATTTCAAGAGTATTAGTATACATATATTGAAATTTACATAAAAATTTAAAATCTGTACAGAGGAGGCCTTCTTGGGCTTTCTACCATGAGATGATCAGATATTTTTCTCCCAAACAAAAAGACAAAAGGAGGTCGAGTAACTAAAAAAATATATCTTGTCCAAGCTAGTAAATGCTTAGGTAGATTATACAGTTGTTTTACTTCCATGCTGATTTCCCAAACACGTTAACGCGCTAAGTACATGTTACATTTTATTATAAATTGAAATCAATATATTAACTTTGTTAGAATGAAGTTTACTGACCATCATCATCAGGTTAGTTTTGATTAGCAGTCGATTTATCAACGCTACTTACATAGTTGGCACATATTTTATTCTTCAGTTTTGCATTCCAACATGATATTACCAAATATTACGAAGACAATTAGTACGTAAGCCAAATGATTTAGTGGTATCGCTATTGGACCGAACGTGGATATCGTTTTTGGCACTTATCTTTAACACACAATTCGCATAACTTGAGTTAAAAAAATAATAATAATAATATCAAAAAAATTCAATTTATGTTTAGAGTTCTCTAATTTTATTTTGTAGTGGTTTGGTTTGACTATTTGACTAAGAAAAAGTATTAAACCAGTTATGCTGAATTAGTGAATTAAGTGTAAAGCTTGATTCTTGAATCGGTTTATAAATTTTGGTTTAGCTCGGATTGCATACCGGTTGAAAGGATCCTAGTACGTAATAAACTCAATCTGTACACAGTCAACATCTAGATTATCCTATACATTCACATCATCGTTGACCATAAAAAGATTTGACGGTATAACCCGGTAATGTAGAATAACTTCGCTATATATGTACTTCAACAATTCGATTGATCGTTACTATATGCTTTTGTAGGGCATCTCTCATAAAGAAATCAATAAAAAGTACATTAATTTATATCTTTAAGAAAATTGCGACTCTAATTAACTGAATTAAATATAGATAACTTGAACTTATACTCTATTTCTATTCGTTTAAAAATTAAATTAAGGACATGGAAAAGAAAGTACAAAGATGGAGACACACAACGATCTTGACACTCTAAAAGTTAACTTCACTCTAATCCCTAACCAAATTAAAATCCACTTATCATAAAGTGAAAAGTGACTAATTCCTAACAAAACATTAATAATATAGCCCTTTACATCCAGATACAAATTTATGACCCTTCACACTTCAATGATCAAATAGTACTTGATTTTGTTGCCTCATCCATTGTCTATCTCTCTTTTTTTTTTTTTTTTTCCTAGGCGCGATAACATGCTTTTATTTTGATCAAAAACAAAAGTCGTGATTAGATGGACTTTGACGTAACCAATTTATATATACCAAGAGTTTTTTTCTTCTTTAAATAACAGTTTGCAACCTCGTTGCATGCCAATATACATGATCAATGGTCATCTAATCAAAATCTTTGATTAACTCAATGTAATTAAAAAATAATTATAAACAAAATTTCGAACATTTTACTTATTTAATCATGTAAACTTTTCCATAAAATAATTTTGTAAAGTACAGACGCAAAATAAACAAATACACTAACCTTTATTAAGCAAATAATTTTGATTAAGAGATGCTTAATTAGGTTTTGGGTATTTGAAAAGGAAAAAATACACTAACCTTTATCAAAAATAAGTGAGTTTAGAAATATAATTCCCGCGTAACTTTAATATTTTATTTTAAATAGGAATTAAAACATTTATTGTATTTTAGTAACTTACTTTAATTCAAATGGACTAACATACATAGGCAAATGTGCGTTAGATACAAACGAAAATATTGAGTTACCCATTTGATTTGGGTACGAGTTGAATATGTTGTCTGGGTACCCCCAAGTCCATGCTGGTACGTATCATCAGACCCGTAACACCCAACCCTATTTTGAAACACCCAACCCTATTTTGAAACATATATAATTTTGTGAGGTTAATAAGTAATAACACTATTATTACATATTACGATAGATTTTAACCCGCGGTACACCGCGGACATATAATTTTTATTATAATTTATATTTTATATTATATTTATTTGTTAAATATTAGTTTTTTTGTAAATAAAATAATAACTAAATTTTCCGATTGTTGTGCGGCTAAATATTTATATTGTTTTTAATCCGAAACACACTGACCATTTGTTTATTATATTTAGTTTGTTTTGTTTAATTTTTGATATTCTATTTTGATTTTTAATTATCATAATAAAAAATAAGGGATTTAAATACATAATAGTAATTTATACGCTGTGATTAAGTCACATTTTTCCTAATGATTTAATTATTTTATACAATCTTAGTTAAATTAACTTGATTTTATGTCAAATATTCTAATATACTTCAAACACAAATTTAATAATATTTTATTAATTCCAACATGTCCTCTTTATAACTCATCTACTATATAAATACATTATATAGTATTTTAGAATTTTTTTAATTTTACATATTCGTAATAATTAAAATTTTTAAAGAAGTTTATATATGTTAATTATGATATTTAAATAAATATCAATTGAAGTTTTTCTTAAATTAAGAATCAAATTTCATAGGTTTAGAAAACAAAATGGGAATCAAATTGTTGTTTTCTTTGTTTGCGAATGATTCAGATATTTTCAAAACACAATAGAATATGTTGTTAAATGTGATAGTTTCTATTTCCATATTGATTAATGTTATTTTTTAGTTGGAATGAAAAATGTAAAATATTTAGGAAATAAAATCTAGAGTAATGTTAGTTATGGAAATTTTTATGAGTTAATGTTGTAAATAAATTTTTAAATAAACAAAACTAAAAAGGCATAATACAAAATGTAATTAAAAAATGTTAATGTAGATTATCGTAACAATAATTAAATAAATATTATATTTTAAATGTACAAAAAAGGACTATGAGTGGTTGCAAACCTACTCGTTAAAGCAAAGTTAAATAGTTTCCATATTTGAAAGGGCACTTGATTTGGCGTATCATACAAAAGTTTAAGTACACTTAAGCCATTTTTAAGAAACCCCATTATTTGTGGCTGCGATTTAATTAAAAGTGGAAACAACTCTTTACTTTAATTACTTCCCTCTTAAGCGCGCGTTACATGCAATTCCTTAATGTCAACTCTCAAAACAAATCAGTCTTTTATTTTTCTTGTTACACAAAAATCCATATCACTGTTAAGTTAATAGAAACAAGAAAAGAGAAAACGTACAGAACTTGAATTCGTAACGCTTAATGTTGTTGTAATTATTTAATCATAAAGAAACTTTGAATAGTTGGGATTCACAAGTTTTTATTGGGAAAAGAAATGAAAATGGTTTCTCGTACACATTTAAGGAAAAGAGTCGGTGATGGGATACGCGTTAAGAGACGCGTGGAGAAGAGGAATCTTAGAAGAAACATAAACTGAAAACGTGGACTCCTCTCATCTTCACGATAAGCAAATGTTTAAAAAAGGTAAAAGCGTCTTGCTTTTAGGTTATGTAATGTCATGGAAGATTTGATGGAAAAGCTCTAAGTGGGAAAAAACAAAGCTTATGGGGTTTTAATGGTAGTGTCAAGGGGCTTAAGCTTCGTTTATATGAGTGGCTATAAGAGTGACAAGCTAAGGATCATCGATTAAAGATATGTGTGGGGACCTTGAAAGAAGGAACAACACACGCATGTGAGTGTGTATGTGAGATTCCAACAATCTAAATTACGTGTGTAATTTTAAAGAAAAACAATTAATTCAAAATAATATTTTTTTTTTTTCAATTTACATTCTTTACCACTTAACTTTTATAGATATTATTTATGATAAAACATAGGAAGAAATAGCTAAAGATTTCTATATACTTATTTAAGCAATATTATTAAAGTTTAATTCTACTAGCATATTATAAAACACTATGACATTTTATTTAATTTAATTATTAACAAAAAAATAAATTAGTTTATAAAATAAGAAAATAATATTTTCAAAATTATTTAATAAAATTAATTAACAGATTTTATTTATTGATTCAGAAATTTTTGGAAACAATATAATAAACTATTTAGAACAATTATAAAATTTAATCAAATTTATAAAATTATTAAATATTTGCATATCTACATCGTTTAATAATGACAAAAACATTTTAAAACTAAGATATAACATTGCTTATATTTTAAATATAAAATATTATATCTAATTTATTAAACTGTATATAGATGCAATGATAATTTGTTAGAATCTAAGAAATCAAAAATGTTAGATTTTATTCAATAATATATACAACTAAAAAAATAAAAACTTAAATCGAGATTTCTAAACACGACCGCTTCAACACGAGTTTTGTTTTATTTTATAGATTTTACCATATTTATATAACTCACAGATTTGAACATTGTAACATATACCGGGTTAAAATCAAAGTATGAAAGTAAGTAAATTAAATCTAAAAAATTATAAAATCTATAGAGTAAATCAAATAAATCTTTTACTATTATTTTACAACAAACAAACACAATAAAATTTATGCAAACATTTCCCGTGCTGACTATCTATTACCATTCTATAGATATCCTTTTTTACATAATTACATTGTACTCCCTCTGTTTCAAAATATATGATGTTTTAGTTAAAACACGCATATTAAGAAATAGTTACTTTTACAAAGTTTAACCAATCATAAACAAAACTGCATAATATAAAATATAAAATTAATCAAAAAGTTGCATTGAAAATTGTAAACATCCTATATTATGAAACAAAAATACTTCTCTAACCATCCTATATTATGAAACAGAGGGAGTATAATATTAATTTTTAGAATTTTATTTTTTAGATTTAGATTCTCTATTTTACATTTAAAATATAGTTTTAGGAGATAGAGTTTTGTATTTGGAGTTTAGGATTTAGAATTTAATCATATTATACATAGAAAAGAGTATTATTGAAAATGGAAAATAAAAGAGGGTATTTTGCAAAAATGTATTGAAAAATGATATTTTTGCAAATGCCTCAAACATATATTGCTAGGCTAATTATTACACGTAAAAAAGATGAAAAAGATGAAAAAAAGATGAGTTAAATCAATTATTTATTTTTACTTGTTTTTTTTTTTAACACTGGATTCATAAAATGGCCAAAAAGTTGCAAAACAAAGAAGAATCAAAGAGATAACACATCAAAAAGAAAACCAAAGTTTTGAAGAAAAGAGCCATCCATAATAGGCAAGATCTCAACCTCCATCACGTTTGTCACGGTCAATCAAGTTGTGTAACCATGCCGGACCACCCAAAGCCAAATAAGAGTTGAATCGTCCATCCCGTGTCACACTTGAAGCAATATCCCTAGCCAAAGCATTGGCTTTCGGTGAGGAGAGCTTAAAGGAAACCTCCCCATCACCCGTACTACTTCAGTGATCCTTGACACCTCAGAACGATACTTTGGCCAATCACTACAGGAATTAAGGGTATTAATAGCATTACATTATAGCGTTTTTTATTTTTATGCTATAATTGAGTATAGAGAAACTATAGATAGCATTTGCCAAAAGGTAAACGCTATGGTAGGTTGTGCGCGAAAAATTATTTTAGAGTGGCGCTTAGTGTTGGTTCTATTATAGCATAGGTAAACTTAAAACGTTATTGTAGGTTAACCCGGGAACCAAATTTGTCATTGGCTCCAAAATTGGAAGAAAAAGACAAAAAAACATGAGTTAAAAAAAGAAAAAAAAAGGTTTTCTAATTAGGTTTTTCTTTTCTCGATCTCGTCTCTATTCTCTTGTCTCCCTTCATCTCTGAAAGTCGAAATCTGAAACACCATAGATCCCAATTAGCTTGATTCTTCCACTATCGATCCCTCTAAGTCTAATCCCTCTCATATCGATCGCCGAATTTGATTCATAAGGTAAAAAATATGTATGGGTTTTCATTTTTGTAAAAGATTTAGTTTTTATTTCGTGTTGGGTTTGCTTTGTTTCAGTTGTTTCTGAAGTAATTGGGTTTTGGATTGATGTTTGTATGATTGGAATCGATTTCTTCTTATGTGAGTTTGGTGTTCGACTTTCAATCTGTGTTTTTGCTCTGCGTTTAGATTCTGTATGAAGCTAATTTGGTATAAAAAGAATTAGAATTGACTCAGTTTTGTATGATTGTTGTTGAGAGGCCAAAGACTCTAGTAAATAGAACCAACCAGTTTTGTCTGATTGTTGTTGATGATATTTTGTTGACTTGTAATTGTGAATTGTAGTTGGATTTGCGGATCTGTAGTTGCGGCTTTGTAGCTGTTCAGTACAAGAATTACAAGGTATTTACGGCTTTGTAGCTGTTCAATTAAAGATGAGTTGTGTTGTAATGATTCTGATAATCCATGTCGTTTTTTTGTTTGCAGATTCTTGATTCATAATCTTCAAACTTTTTGTCCGTTCCTACATTGTTCTTTGACTTGTGTAAGATATTATTTCTCTACCTTTTTGTTATACATTTTGTGTCTAATGTGAGTGTCTGATCATTAAAGTTATTATGATAATGTATGTATAAATTGGTGGTGGACATTGGGTCACATTGGTCTAATATGGAAAAGGCATGGGCTTGGCTTCCAAGGTATGCATCTCTCTGTTATTTTCATAGATGGTTTCATTTATAGTGATTCTGAACTTTGGTTTTTTTTCTTAAATTATTATCTTAGGAATAGCCTTGAGTATGAGATTGGAGCAAAAAATTTTGTGTATGTAGCATCAAGTAGTATTGATAATCCTGCAGAGATTCTCTGTCCATGTGTCGATTGTCGGAATGTTTGCCATCAGCTGCTAGATACTGTAGTGGATCATATTGTGATGAGAGGTATGGATTTGAAGTACAAGAGGAATCATGTTGGTTTAATCATGGGGACAGGAGAGAGAGAACATCTGGAGATGTTCTAACTTCAGAGGAAGAGGCTTATGACTTGATAAGGACAGCTTATTTTGAGTCTGAAGTTGGTGATGAACATCCATCTGAGGCGTATACTACAGAAGAAGCAGAGTTTAGGGAAAAGTTAGAGGATGCTGAAACTGCACTATACTCAACTTGTCACAAGTATAACAAGGTTTCTGCAATAAAGGTTCTTTACAACATCAAAGTGAAGATTGGGATGTCAGAGAACTTCTTTGATCAGCTATTGACGACTTATTGTTAGAAAAAATCTGATAATGTGGGAGCTCAATCTGGTGTAAGTCATGTTAGTGGAGGAGTTAGGTGTCAGCTGCTAGATTGGATTGCAGATGAAGATATCGTTATCGGTGAAGGAGAATTCTGCTCTTTTGATCCACTATACAAGATTGGTCGCATTCCACTTGGTCCTAATGCTGCAACTGTTATTGTGAAATCTGTAATACACACAAGCTCACAGTTGTGGAGGCCTACACAAAACATTGTCACACTTGGGGAAGCTGTGGGACTCAAAATTCCATGGCAAGGTGATAAGGTGATTTTGGATGAAGACATCTCAACAAGTCCGAACATAACTTCTCGTTCCAAGGTAATCTTCATAGTTTATTTACTTTCTTATCACAACTAGGAATCAAAATTTTAGTTTCTAATATATTTGAATCACTATTAGGATACCATATCAGCTGAGTCACTTCAAAGATGCAAACTTTTTGATTGGAATTCTGATGATGGTGAATGTATTGCTGAGGGTGTTTTGTGATCCACTGATCCGAAACAAATGATAAACAACATTCCTATTGGTATGAATGCTTGCATTGTGAAAATTGATCTTGTTCTGAGGGATGCGTCTTATCTGTGGAGACCAACATCTGAACTCCATGTGATGGCTGATGCACATTATAGAGAAATCCAATGGCCACTTACTAAGATAAAACGCATCAGTTGGAATGCAGAGGTGCCTTCAGTCAGAAGCTCGCCTGGGGTAAGTATTGATGTTGCTAAGATGTGTATTACATTTTAATGATGAATTTCTGATGATTGTGTTATGATTGTGTTATTGATGTGGTAGAATGCAAGTTCAAACTCTGGTTCCAGCAAAGGGAAAAACAAGTAGTGCTTCCTGTTGGATTGCAAAAATTCTGAAAAGACAGTTGCAGAGAGTCGAGTGTGTTCAACTGATCCTGCAGAGACAGTCCATAACAGACCCTTAGGACCAAATGCTTGCAAGGTCTGGGTTGATGTTTCAATGATTGATAATGCTAAAGTGTGGAGGCCAAATTCAGAAGTGTAATTCATCGCAGATGCACAAGGCACAACTGTTGCTTGGCCTAATGACAAGATAGTCTATCTTTGAAATTCTTAAGTACTGATGCAGGGAGCATCTAGAAGCTTTCCTCTTTACTCTGCTTCCTTTTTTCCTCTGTTTTAACATATCAGTTTTTACATTATAATTATGTATTACTTCCTTTGCTGTTTAGTTAAGTTTCTTCTTTTCTAAGTTAGAATAGGCTTTGTATTCTCTATATAAGAGAATGACCTATTACGATGTAAGACACCTTATTATTGAATTATGATCAAGAGCTTTTAAACTCTAAACTTCCTTGTTACGGCAGAACTTGCGAGTTCTCAACGCATCAAGAGGACATTGTTCTTGGGAATTCTTTGACTAAACAAGGACTTTGTATTATCGTAGCTACTGCTACACCAGTTGGTATCAGATCAATTAAAGCTCGATCCGACATTGCGTATCACCTTCTCGATGGCGCCACGCAAAAACATCACCATGGAAGATCAACAAGAAGAGTTCCGACAAACCTTGAAGACTTTTACGGCGGGTTTACAAGCGGCTCTGCAACAAGCAGTCACAAACGCGTTGACGACGGTGTTACAACAGCAGCAACAACAGAACCAGAACCGTCATCCAAGGGAGGAGAATGTTTATGACTCTGATGACGAAATCGTCGACAATGTGTTTGCAGCCCCAATCGGCCAAGACCATAATCAACAAATTCTTCTTCACCGCAACAACAACCCACACCAGTACCTCTTTAGTTGCTCGTTGGGAATCCGGAATCAAGCTCGATATTCCAGAATTTTCAGGGAGTCTTAAGGCAGAAGAATTTCTTGATTGGCTTAACATGGTGGAAGAAGTTTTGGACTTTAAAAAAGTCCCCTATGATGTTTGTGTCTCTCTAGTTGCAACATGGTTCAAGAGCAGGGCCATGGCATGGTGGACTCAGCTCAAAAAATCTCGACGCTGCTCAGGAAAATCAAAAATTGATTCATGGGAAAAATTTAAAAAACATATGCGTAGAAGTTTTCTTCCTTACAACTATGAGCGCACATTGTATACAAAGCTGTAGAATTTGCGTCAAGGGTCACACACTGTGGATGAGTATGCTACAGATTTTTTTGAGATGGTTGCTCGCACTACGTTACTTGAAAGAGAGGACCAACTCGTTTCTAGGTTTATTGGGGATTTACGAACACAACTTCAAATACCGTTGCAATAGTTTAATCCCACTACAGTATCTGAGGCTCATCAACGTGCTTTGGGTATGGAGATTAAATTTCGTCACACTTGGGGATCCAGTAGCTCACGAACTCATTTTCAAGCTCCGCCTACAGGGGAAACTAGTTCCAGCCCACATACGGAATCTGTTTCCACACGTGCTAGTGTTTCTAAAATAGGAGCTCCTGCTGATTCCATTGCCGCTTCAAGACAACCCCGAACCAGTGCTTTGCGTTGTTATACTTGTGGGGAGAATGGTCATCGTCAAACTGCTTGCCCCAACCAGACTCATCGCGGGTTGCTTACACAGGAGACAACAATCACCGACGAGCCTCACTATGATGATTACCTTTCTGATTCTAACCAAGATAATGATGCTGATGTTATTGGCGGTGACATAGGCCAAAGTTCTCAAATATTAGTTCTCCGTCGAAGTAGTCTGATGCCACGGTCTACAAAAGAATCTTGGCTTCATACTTCTCTGTTTCGTTCAACCTGTACAGTCAACGGTAAAATTTGTAAGCTTATCATCGACTCTGGAAGCTGCACAAACGCTATCTCTGACGAAGCTATTCGCAAACTGGGGATACACTCATCCGCTCATCCTTTCCCTTACCAACTTGTGTGGCTCAATAACAAAATAGATATCCGTGTTTCCCAGCAAGCATTGGTCTCTTTCATCATTGGTTCTTACAAGGACTCTGTTCATTGTGATGTGGTGTCAATGGATGCTTGCCATTTATTGTTAGGGCGACCATGGCAATATGACCGTGACGCCAACCATGGTGGCAAAGACAACACTTATCATTTTTTGTTTGGCGGACGTACGATTACACTACTCCCTTCCAAGGAAGTAGCTGAGACATCTATACCGTCAGTTTCTCCTGCTGCGTCTAAACTGTTGCAGTCGTTATTGATTCTTCCTAAATCAGATTTTGAGCACCAAGTAAGGCAATCAGATATGATTTTCGCATTAGTGACAACACCGGCTGGAGATAGCTCTTCTACTTTTGTTCCAACAGCTTTTCAAGAACTTTTACAGAACTTTCAAGATGTTTTTCCCGAGACTTTACCTGTAGAGCTGCCACCGTTACGCGATATTCAACATCGCATTGATCTTGTCCCTAACGCTGTTTTGCCAAACCGACCTCATTATCGAATGAGTCCCCAAGAACATGATGAGCTACGCCGCCAGGTCAAGGAATTATTAGTCAAAGGTCATGTTCTTGCATTACTTATTCCAAAGAAAGATGGGTCTTGGAGAATGTGTGTTGATAGTCGCATAATCAACAAAATTACAGTACGTTATCGTTTTCCTATCCCTCGTTTAGATGATCTGTTGGATCAAATTGGTCATGCTTCCATATTCACTAAATTGGATCTCAAGAGTGGTTATCATCAAATTCGAATTCGTCCTGGTAACGAATGGAATACCGCATTCAAAACGAGAGAAGGTCTATTTGAGTGGATGGTCATGCCATTTGGTCTCTCAAACGCACCATGTACTTTTATGCGGGTGATGAATCAAGCTCTTCGACCCTTTATTGGGAAGTTTGTTGTCGTCTATTTTGATGACATATTGATTTTTAGTGCTGATTTACAAAGCCATTTACAACATTTGGAATATGTGCTTCTTGTGTTACGAAGTGAAAAACTTTTTGCAGCACGACAAAAGTGTGTTTTTGGCGCTGTCCAAGTGTTGTTTCTCGGCTACATTGTCTCCTCAAGAGGGTTGGAGGTTGATCCTAGTAAGGGTGAAGCAATAAAGACTTGGCCAACGCCAAAGTCGATTAGTGATATGCGAAATTTCCATGGCCTTGCCTCCTTTTACCGGCATTTTGTTCCTCACTTCAGTAATATTACCGCACCTCTCACAGATTGTATGAAGAAGTCGTCATTTGTTTGGACAATGGGAGCTAATGTGGCGTTCAAGAAAATTAAGGAAAAGCTTATATCGGGTTATATTTTAGCTCTTCCAAATTTTTCTGTGGTATTTGAGTTACATTGTGACGCTTGCAAGATGGGAATTGGTGCAGTCCTCAGCCAACAAGGCCGTCCAATTGCGTTCTTTAGCGAAAAAATTGCAGGCTCCAGAGCTCGATATAGCACCTATGACGTTAAGATTTACGCTATTGTGCAAGCTATTAAACATTGGAGACATTATCTTTTTCATCAAGAGTTTATTCTCTACACCGATCATGACGCTTTGATACACTTAGGTAGCCAAGACAAGATTTCGGCTCGACATGCTTCGTGGATAGCCTTCTTACAACAATTCACGTTTGTTATCAAACACCAGTCGGGACGGACGAACAAAGTTGTCGATGCTTTGAGTAGACGCCATGCTCTTCTTGCAACATTGCATGTTTCAGTCCCTGGGTTTGCTGCCTTCGCGGATCTGTATCCACAAGATCCTTTCTTTGGGCGCATATGGGCAGAGTTAGAAGTTGGAGTGCATACTAATTATACGGTGCAAGAAAGATTTCTGTTTCGAGATCGACGACTCTGTATTCCTGAGTAAAGCTTACGACTTAGCGTAATCAAAGAGCTCCATGGCGAAGGTCATGTGGGGAGAGATCGAACACTCCAATTGGTGGCTGACTTTTATTTCTGGCCTTCCTTGCGTCGTGATGTTGCTCGATTCGTCGAACGTTGTGTGGTTTGTCAAAAATCTAAAGGTCATGCTTCTAACAGTGGGTTGTACTTGCCTCTTCCAGTTCCTACTCAACCTTGGACAGATATAAGCATGGATTTTGTCTTAGGCTTACCACGAACACAACGCGGAAATGATTCTATTTTTGTTATTGTTGATCGATTTTCCAAGATGGCGCATTTCATTTAGTGTAAGAAGACAACATATGCAATTCAAGTAGCTATGTTGTTTTTTCGAGAGATTTATCGCCTTCATGGGCTACCTTGTTCTATTGTTTCAGACAAAGATTCTCGGTTTCTTAGTCATTTTTGGCGTTTGCTTCGCACCGACCTTGATATGAGCTCGGCTTATCACCCTCAATCTGATGGGCAAACCGAGGTCACAAACCGTTCGTTAGGAGATATGCTTCGTTGTCTTGTTGGAGACAACATCAAGGCATGGGATGTGGTATTATGTAAGGCTGAGTTCGCTCATAACCTCGCAGTTAATAGGAGTACACGCTTCAGTCCATTTCGTGTGGTGTATGGCATTGTCCCCCGTGGACCTGTGGATCTTGGTGTCACACCAGATATTACTCGTGATCATGGTCAAGCTGTGGAGTTTGTTATTGATTTATCTTACATACATTCTCAGGTCCATGAAAATTTGCAGGTTTCGCCCGCCAAATACAAAGCTGATGCTGATCGTCATCGACGTGATGTCCAATTTCGTGTTGGTGATCTTGTTTGGGCAGTGCTGACTCGAGATCGTTTTGCTCCTCGTGATTACAATAAACTTAAGGCTCGCAAGATAGGACCATTGGAAGTACTTGAAAAGATAAATGCAAATGCTTATCGCGTGCGTCTTCCCCAAGGTGTGCGTTGCTTCGACGTGTTTAACGTGAAACACCTTGTTCCTGATTTTTCACAAGATGAACCTGAAGATTCGAGGGCGAATCTTCTTCTACCTCGGGTGATTGATGCAGGGAGCATCTAGAAGCTTTCCTCTTTACTCTGCTTCCTTTTTTTCTCTGTTTTAACATATCAGTTTTTACATTATAATTATATATTACTTCCTTTTCTGTTTAGTTAAGTTTCTTATTTTCTAAGTTAGAACGACCTATTACGATGTAAGACACCTTATTATTGAATTATGATCAAGAGCTTTTAAACTCTAAACTTCCTTGTTACGGCAGAACTTGCGAGTTCTCAACGCATCAAGAGGACATTGTTCTTGGGAATTCTTTGACTAAACAAGGACTTTGTATTATCGTAGCTACTGCTACACCAAATACTAAGTTTTTTTTTCCTTTATGTCGAACAATTTGTTGTTTTATGTGTCGAACACTTTCTTTTATTACATGTACTTGACTTTGTTTTCTCATGTTAATTATATGTTATCTCTTGGCAAAAAATATATTAAACACATACTTAAAACATTTTAATTGGAAAAAATTGAATTAATTATTTTTAGGCATGTACTTTAGGTTTCAAGTTAAATAATTTTAAAGATTTTTTAAATGATTTTCGAATTTTGTAAAAGAAAAGTTAAAAAAAGGAAATATAAACAAATATAACCAAATATCTCAAAGACATAAATATTTAATTATAATATTAATAATTACAAAAATAATAACAAAGTTATAATTTTAAAGAGTTTAGGATATAGAGTTTAGGGTATGAAATGCATGGTTTAGGTTTTTGGATTATATTTGTTTGAAATAGTAATAATATTAATTATAACAAATAATAACATAAATAAAATTCATTTATAAAAATAATTTAGGGCAATTTCTATTACAGGAAATTGCCTGTTAAGTGTGTTTCTATTACAGGCAATTTCTCATTCAGTAGCAGGCGCTAAATCGTCACATGTCGTTTAGCCAATGGTGCAGCAATTATTAAAAACGGTAATAATAAATTATATAGTTAATACTTTGTTCACCTCTCTCTCACGATGGCGTTGGGCTTCGTAGGTTTCTGATCGGGTTATGTTCTTTGGTTTATGGCGGTGGATATCGACTCGAGATTCTCCTTTGTAGGTTCTAATTTTAAGTGTTAGTTTGTTTTGGATTTGAGATGGATTCCTTTGGATTTCGGGTTTCCTTTTTTGGAGAATTGGTCTTTTTCACTAGATCTTTCTCTTGATTTGCGGTTGGGTGTAATGGGGGAAGGTCTCGATCTGAAGGTTCAATCGGATCCAGGTGCTTTCGTCTTTGATTATGGCCCTGTTTGTTCGAGATTAATTTGGATTAATTGGTGTAGATTGGATTTGATAACGGGAATTCTGATTCTGGGTAATGGGGATCTACAGGTTCCCCTAGTTTCATTCTTTGGATTGCTAGCGACTTAAGTTGGGATTGCAGATCGGGTTTTTCTGCTTGGTGTGATCGTTTGGTAAGGATTCGGGATCCGTATGTGATTGTGGAGTTAAGGGCCGATTTGTTCCTGTCTCACGGGGTTGTGTATAAATTCATTCACCCGACCATTATCAAGATCATGGGATTTGTTCCGTTTGGTTCTCATATCCGTTTGTTGTTGTTTCTTTATGTTGGATGTATTTGTGGTTGTATTACCTCAGACTTAGTAGAACCTTGCTTGCTCTTTTTTTGGCTCGGGGGAATTGTTTCTCCTTTGTTCCCACTTGTTTTGCGTTTCGGCTTTTATGTTGCTGTTAGTTTTCTCCCGTGTTTGGCTTATATTGGTTGGAAGTATGACTTTCTCAATAGTCTTAGGTTGAAAATTATTTTATTATTTAATCAGGAGGGAAAGGGTGCCGTAATAGGTTGTTCCACTCCTATTTCTAATTTAAGAATGGCTTATTGGTTGCATATTTGCAAATCGGATAAGTTATGGGAATGTATCAAGGAAAGATTTGGGATTTTGCCTCTTTTCGAGAAAGACAACTTTTGGTTCTCTAGTGGCGATGGCGATGGAAAAGGCCTTTCTAGGGTTTTGACCCCGACAATGAAATGGTTTGTCTTTGTGGTGGTTTACTGGTTAATCATTGGCCGGAGTGTCTTATTTTTGGGGTTGTGCATCAGATTATTGAAACTGTTGGAAGCTAGCGTTAACTCATCGATTCATGGAGTGGAGAAGGCGGGTTTAGTGGCGAGCAACCACTACAATCGAGAGTCTATAAATGAATATCTTGAGTTGGAATTGCCAAGGGCTTGGTAATAAGGCCTCTATAGGGAATCTTAGGGATCTTTGGAATAAACATAGGCCAAATTTTTTATTTCTTATGGAAACCAAACAATCTTTTTCTTTTTTGGAAAAATTTGTAGGCCATTTTGGCTATAATAATTTGACAACAGTGGAACCTGTTGGTTGTAGTGGTGGTTTGGCTTTATTTTATAATAAATATGTTTTTAATGTTTCAATTCTAATGGAGACAAATAGATTAATTGATGTTGAAGCATGTTTTAAGGGGCGTGTTATTCATTTGACTTTTGTCTATGGTGATCCTGTTCCCAATAACCGAGCCTTGGTTTGGGAACGGTTGACAAGGATAAGTACTACTCGGTCTACATCTTGGTTTATAATTGGGGATTATAATGAATTAACTGGTAATCATGAAAAACGTCGAGGGAGGTTACGCCCCGCTTCTTCCTTTCTTGATTTTAACAGCATGATTCGGGATTGTGGTTTTCTGGAATTCCCATATCTAGGTGATTGTCTCTCCTGGAGGGGTTGGCGAAATAAGAAGTCTATCCGGTGTCGATTGGATAAGGCTTTAGGTAATGAGGATTTGCATGATTTATTCCCGGACACGGTGACTGAATATTTGCCGATGATCGCATCTGATCATATGCCTCTCGTGACTAGCGTAGGATCGAAGAGGCCGCGGGGAAGGCGGATTTTTATGTTTGATCGTTGTTGGATTGGTAAGACGGGTTTAATGGAGGCGATCTCGTCTGGTTGGGCTGCTGACCGGGATCACAGATCACCAAGGTTCGCGGAAAAAATCGTGAATTGTAGGCGGGCGATCTCTCGTTGGCATAAAACGCATGCCCTATATGGTAGGGTTTTGATTGAGGATCTAAAACGGCAGCTGGAGGTGGCTCAGGCTGACGATACGTCTTCTCCGGAGTTAATTTCGGACTTACATTCCTAGTTGCGCGAGGCATACCAGGATGAGGAAATTCATTGGTATCAAAAGAGTAGGAATTGTTGGATGCGGGTGGGGGATAAAAATACAAAGTATTTTCAGGCACAAACTAAGCAACGCCGGGCTTGTAATCGGATTTTTGGGTTTTATAATAAGCATGAGGTTTGGTTTACGGATGATGCAGATATTTGTGATACGGCTGTCTCGTATTTGGAGGAACTGTTCACTATAATTAATCCTGATAATTTTGAGGAAGTATTACGTGAGGTCAACACGCTAATTTCAGAAGCGGATAATGAACAGTTAACAGCCCTGGCTACAGAAGCAGAGGTGAGACGGGCTTTATTTATGATGCACCCGGATAAAGCTCCAGGGCCGGATGGGATGACTGCTTTGTTCTTTCAGAAGGCATGGATGATTGTTAAAGCGGACCTTGTTTCTATGGTCAATCAGTTTCTTGATGAGGGTGTTTTTGATAAGAGTTTAAATCGAACGCACCTCTGTCTTATCCCTAAGGTGGCTAAAACGACACGGATGAAAGAGTTGCGTCCTATTAGCTTGTGTAATGTGGGGTACAAGATACTCTCAAAAGTCTTGTGTCAACGCCTTAAGGTGATTTTACCTGGTCTAATTTCGGAGACACAATCGGCCTTTGTTTTGAGTTGTTTGATCTCGGACAATATATTGATTACTCAGGAGATGTTTCACGGGTTGCGGACGAATAAGTCTTGTAGAGGAAAGTTTATGGCAATTAAGACGGATATGAGTAAGGCGTATGATAGAGTTGAGTGGGGTTTTTTAGAGGCTTTACTACGAAAAATGGGTTTTGCGGAACGATGGATTTCCTGGCTTATGTTTTGTGTTTCTTCGGTGGAGTATAGGGTTCTTCTCAATGGTCAACCAAATGGTTTGATCGTTCCGGAAAGGGGATTGAGATAGGGCGATCCGCTGTCACCATACTTATTTATTTTATGTACGGAGGTCCTTATTGCAAATATTCGGAAGGCGGAGGCCGATAAGCGGATTACGGGTATTACGGTGGCAAAAAAGTGTCCGCCAATCACCCACTTGTTATTTGCGGATGACAGTCTGTTTTTCTGTAAGGTTGATAAGGAAAAATGTGGGGTGGATTTGGATATTCTAAAACAGTATGAGGCGGTCTCGGGGCAGCAAATTAATTTTGCAAAATCTTCGGTTCAGTTTGGTCACACGGTAGATGATATGGCAAAGACGGAAATTCAGGGGGTCCTAGGAATAACCAATTTCGGTATCGACTAATTTGCGTCGTCGAGGATTGAGTTGTGATGTCGTTTGTACACGGTGCGAGATGGAGGAGGAGGATATAAATCATGCCATCTTTCTATGCCCGCCGGCCCGACAAGCCTGGGCTTTAGCTCATGTACCAGTGGGGCCGCAACTCTTTCCGACGAACTCTGTATATGCTAATGTTGATCATTTTCTAGATCCCATAGGTCCGGGTTCACAGGTTCAGGTTTTTCCTTGGATGATGTGGTATATTTGGAAAGCTTGAAACGCCCGTGTTTTTGAAAACCAGGCTGAACGCCTTGATGAGGTTGTCCGGGTGGCGGAGGGTGAGGCTTTGTCCTTGCAGGAGGCTCAGGTAGATGTCAAGGGGGAGGAGTTTCCCTCCACTACTACGGGTCTAACACCTGGGTATAGAAGGGGTTTATCTCTTCCTACAATTTTTATGGGACAGAGATGTTATGTTGACGGCTCTTGGAAAGCGACAGATGTTTTTGCCAGTGCAGGATGGTGCTGTATTTCATCAGAAGGATCGCCCCCAATGCTTGGAGCGACAAATTTCCGGCGAAGTTTATCTCCGTTACATGCAGAAGTTGAATCCTTCATCTGGGCGATGCGATGTATGATTAGACATGACTTCCGGGATGTGGCTTTTCTTACCGACTTGGTGAAGATGGTATTTTTCCCAACTGATTGGCCAGCTTTTGCAACATATTTAGACGACATTCGGATCGACAGGGAGGAGTTTTCTTCTTTCTCTTTGATTTATGTTTCTCGTAATGCTAATGTACAAGCGGATTCTTTAGCAAGCCAAGCGCGTGTGTCTCTGCATCATGTTTTGTTTGTAGACAATTTATCCTAATTGGCTCGTCTGAGCTGATTTTTTTGTTTAAAAAAAAAAAAAAAAAAAAAGTTAGGGTTTAGGGTTTAGTGTTTTAAATAGTAGCTAATATTAATGATATAAAGTATACTATTATAACATAAATGAATTCTATCATTTTATTAATTATAACATCATTAATGTGTTTCAACAATATGATTTACACAATAAGAAGATTAGTGTACATGTATTCTAAGTCAATCATATGTGTTACCTTCAAATTTCTAAAAACGTTGCAAAATATTCGTCAATATAACCCATAAACATATTAATTCGTCAATATATAATTTTTAAAAAATTATATAAATAGTAAAAACACATTTTAATGCCTATAAACAAAATAAGCCATTCATAATGTTTCACTCGGATTGCTGATGTGGCGAGATCTCAGCCATTCATCGGATCTAATACATGATCAATTTACTCAATCCAATCAATAAGTAATACTCGGATACATGACCTGGCGAAATCTCATCCTTTCATCGCCCAACCAAAGGCTTGTTTAATGAAATCTCATCCGTTCATCGCCTCTACATTCCCTTCATCCTATCATCTCCTCGACATCGACTGAGAACAAAATTAAATTATTGGCTGATTCAGAAAAAAAATTCTCGCATCCATATCTTCTTCAAACATAAAATTCATTGCCATCTCCGACTCGAATCTGAGAGAACCAAAGAAGAAGACGAAGAAGAAGAATGGTCTGTCGAAGACTATAATTTACATGCGTTCTTATAACCAAAAATTGACAGAACACTGTTAAATTTATTTGTTGTGTTTTGGTCTCTCGGTGGTGTTTACGCTTTCTCACCTTCTCTTCCTGCTTCTCCCTTTTTCCTCATATCTCGCTTTATCGATTCTTAAATTGATTAATACTGTTATTGTTTCAGGTAATAGAAGATCTGCGATTAACTAATCAGGCCCCAGAGCGACCGTAGAATCACTGTTAAGGTATTCACTTTTTCCTCACTTGATTTCACTGTTTGGATTTTGGAAGATCAATCTCTTGGTCGCTGAGTCGTATTTGGAATCCAGATTTGTTGAGTTTATGATTTTGCCTATTGCTTCAGCTAGCCACGAATTTCAGAGTAATTTTGTATTGAATTTATGATTTTGCCTATTGCTGCACAATTCATGGTTTTGTGTATAGATTGTTTCTGGGTTGACTTCGTTTACAATGGAAGTGGGGGAAAACTATAATGGAAGTGGAAAGGTGTAGAGGCTCTGGTTTACAAATTTGCTAAAGAGGCTCACGTTTTGTATCGAAGCTTTTTATGGGCTGAAACAATGATGAGATCCATGGGCCAATATTTTCTTAGTAGTAAAGAAACAAATTTATTCTATTTTCTTTATTTTATTTTTTGTAAAGAAACAAATTTTATATATTTTCTTATTTTATTTTTTTTGTAAAAAATTGAGTATAAAAAATACGTATAAAAAGGCTCCTTTGTACAATACATCATTTGTATAAAATTTAATAGTACAAAATACTGTATACACCTTCCTACCAAAAAATAATAATACTGTATACACCTTTTAATACGTATAAAAATTTACGAATTTATACTTCTATATTAACGCTATCTATACAAAATTATACGTATTTTATACTTTCATACAAATGCTATCTATATAAAACTATACGTAAAAAAATGCTATCTATAACCATATATTAACTGCTATTGTAATTCATAATAGAATAATTAACTATATATATAGCAAACAACATCCGCTATTATAAACTTAACTATTGCATAAACAAAACCGCCATGTATTAAAAAGATACTATAGCGTGAGAAAAAACCGCTATATAAAGTGTCAGACCTATTATAACGGGCGGAGAAACAGCGTTTACAATAACGCTATAGTAGCTTTAGATAGCGGTTTTTGGACGCTACAAATACCTTCATTTCCTGTAGTGAATCCTGCGGTGATTAAAGAACTGTTACAGCCACTTTACAATCAGTCCAAATCTCACAGCTGGGAACATTGAGGTCACACAAGCTTTGTAAACAGCAGCCAATACCATTCAACTTTGCAAATATCCTGTTGGTTCGGGGCAAAAAAACCTCCCTCGCATGATAAAGGACGTCTCCATTATGATTGCGTAACATCCATGCTCCACCACAGAAGTAAGAGTCATTCAACCAGGAGGAATGAACATTACATTTTAAAATGCCTAGCCTCGGTTTAAGCCATCTTGGAGACTCCTTTACCCTTATACGATCCACCATAGTAATTGCCTTAGTTGTGAGTCGTTGCTGTTTAAGCCATTCCTCTAAATCTGCTAATGCTGCTGCAATAAGTATGTGTGGATCGTGGACCGTCTGAGTAAACACTGTAGAATTCCGTGCTTTCCATATACCCCATAGTAACCACGGAACAGCTTGGCGATACTGCTCCGGGATCCCACCTTGGTCCATTAACGACAACATATAGTCTAAATTTACCAAGATTGAAACAGAGAAACCTTGTGGGGGCACTGGGAACGGAACTAAATGCCATACTCTATCTGCCAACGAGCAACCAAACAACACATGAGAGATCGTTTCCTCCTCCACCTGACATATCTGACAAACCGGATTGATCTGAAGGCCATGTCAACGCATACATTCAACCACCGCTAAGGCTCCTCACAAAGCTGTCCAAAGAAACATGTGAATCTTAGGTTCAGTTTTGATAGACCACACGCGTTGTTTGATCTTATTTAACTCTACCTCAGCCTTAGAGAGTGGCTCAATCTTCTATGCCTCATGTGTAAGTAACCAATTTCCACTTTGCACCGAATATCTACCATTCTGCGTAAACGCCCATATATATATATCCTGCAAATTCTGTGCTGGTGGGAATGATCGGATAAGAGTAACATCTCCTGAGGGAAACAGTTCCTGCAACATCTGAATATCCCAAGAACAATTCGGCGTTATCAAGGATGAGACCATTAAGTTAAGATCAATAGTAAGTTCCTTGTTACAAGGTCTCCTCGGGAAGTCCTCAAGTACCCATTTATCAAGCCAGACTCTCGTATCCTTTCCATCTCAACCTGACATCATAAGGCCCCGTTCCAGTAACTCCCGGCCAAACAATATGCTCCTCCACGCATATGAAAGACGATAGCCAATTTTCGCATCCAGAAACGATGTGTCAGAAAAATATTTGGCTTTAAACACCCTAGCAAGAAGCGTGTCAGGACAGTCCAATAACCTCCATGCTTGTTTTGCAAGTAATGCTTGGTTAAATCTACCAATCTCTTTAAAACCAAGCCCACCTCTTTGCTTAGATTGACAAAGCTTCTCCCATGCAACCCAGTGCATCTTGTTCTTATCCTCGCAACTATTCCACCAGAACTGGGCCATCGCGCTTGTGATTCGCTTGCACTGATCCTTTGTTAGTCGGAAACAAGGCATGGCATAGACTGGAAGGGCCATTGTTACCACTTTAATAAGTACCTCTTTACCACCCAGAGAAAGAGTCTTCTCATACCAACACTCAAACGAGATTTTAAGCGGTCAGTAATGTAATTCAGAAGATCTCTCTTAGAGCCACTAAAGCATTCTGGTAGTCCCAGGTAAGTGCCAGCTCCACCCTCTTGTTCAATACCAGTAAGTAGTCTTAGTAAGTGTCGCATATAGGGATCAACCCTCTTCCCAAATGTGATCGAAGACTTTTGGAAGTTAATCACCTGCCCTGACGCATCTCCATACAACTTTAAGAGCATCTTTAGTGGGGGATTCTCTAACAGTTCCTCTTACTTTTTGGGCCAAAAAATAAATAAAAACCCCAATATTGGGTCCACTAAACGGAGAAACGATGCGCGGGGAAGGAATTTGAGCAACGCATTAGTAACCCGATTTGGTCTGTTTTGATAGGTTATTGAATAAATATAAAACAAAACAAAAAATTTCCAATCCTATATCTCTTTCCTCTCTCGATCAAAAGGCGAATCAATTCCCGATTTGATTCCTTCTTCGACTCCATTTCTTCAGCCTAGTCAACTCCAGTTCTGTTTCAGATTACACCTTAGATTTCCTGCTCGATCAAAGAGTCCGGATCAAATGGAGTGGATGAACCGCCTTGGTCTCGGTTGTTTCACGCGAATCAGAGCAAAAGGGAGCTGAAGACAGAGATTGCCAATGGCGGCGAAGATTTTTTCAATGCGACTGTTATGGAATCTGCTCAAAAGCCGGATCATATGGTGGTCATGGGTAACAGAATTGTTGGCAGGTAAAACATAATCAAAGAGCTTTTAGAACGAATAGAGTTTGGTTTAAGACTTTTTGCTTAAATCTTGTGTTGGATGATGGGATCGTTTTCTATATCTCACATTGATACCATGATGCTCTAACCGATGAACTACTGTTTCTGGATTAAAAAGTTTGAATTTTAGTGGGATCCAATGCTGAATTGTGATTTACTGTTGATTCTTCAATGTGGAGTCTACCTGTACATTGACTACCATTTCAGTGTTTCAAATCTAGTTATGTTGTCAGACTGTAATTTTGATGTAAAATATTTGTAGTGTATTGTAGTTTTGATGTGAAATTTCAATTCTTCTCTGTTTTGATAAACAACAGTTAGTTTTGATAAAATATTCTGTTTTAGTGTGACTAAATGGATCATTTGCAGGTTCTGATTTTTCAAGAATTGCAGGTTATGGTTTAAAATACAAGTTCTGGTTTTTGGTTTTTAAAATGCAGGTTCTGGTTTTGGTTCTTAAAATGCATGTTCTGGTTTTAATATTTTGGTTGTAGATGAGCTCAGAACCAACTTCAACACTGGCAGAACAAAGAGCTACGAATGGAGAATTTCTCAGCTTTAAAACATTTTCAAGATGCTTGGCGAAAAGGAGAAATGCGTCACAGAAGCTTTGTATCAAGATCTTTCCAAGCCTGAGTTTGAAACTTTTCTAGCTGAGCTTTTTTCATTTCCTTTCAATGTCTCTTTCCTTGTCTACATTCTAGTTTTCCATTGTTGAATCACTTTCAAGAGTATGTGTCAAGTTTAAATTCAAAACACTTGTACACAAAATTAATAATGATTGAGCAACCTTCTTTGAGTTCTCTAGTGGAGATATGATTTTGCTAAAGTTCTCCTAGGATTGCTTTAATTAATTTAGTATTAATTATATGATTGTTTAATTTGTGAGTAACTTATGAGGGTTTCTCCACTAATGATGGTCTAAGCAGTTCAGAAATTCAGAACACTCCGGCAGAGAGGCTTGGCATAGAAACTAACTATCATCAACAAATAACAGATGTTGGATTGATGGACAAGCAGAGGTAAGTTTCATCCTTGTTACCCTTCCATCCACTTCTGCCTTGTTCATAATATGTACCAGAGCTTCTGCACAGAGAATAAACAAGAAGGGTGATAGAGGATCACCCTGTCTCAGTCCTCTCTCAGGCTTGATATAACCATAAGGTGCACCATTAAGGAGAACTGAATAGGAGACAGAGCCGACGCAGCTCAGCACCCACTGAACCCACTTGACACTAAAACCAAGTCGTATAAGCAGTTCTTCCAAGAAACTTCACTCCACACGGTCATAGGCCTTAGACATGTCTGTCTTAATGGCCATGAAGTCTTCATCACAGTTAGGATTTGTCCGGAGTGCATGTATCATTTCATGAGCAAGCAAGATATTATCATATATCAATCAGCCATAAACAAAGGCTCCTTGAGTATCCGATACAATAGTAGGTAGGAACACCTTGAGACGATTACAAAGCACCTTAGAGACAATTTTATACAAAACAAAACACAAGCTTATCGGACGCAGGTCAGTCATCTTCGTAGGATTAGGTTTCTTAGGGATTAAGAAAATTTGTGTGAAGTTCCACTCTGCAGATAAAGCTCCAGCAGAGAGAAAATCCTGCACCTCTTCAATCACTTGAGGACCAACCGTATCCCAGTACATCTGATAGAAGTGGCCTGACATGCCATCCGCTCCTGGTGTACTGTCATCTCTAATACTAAAAACTGTAGTCTTGATTTCATCACCTGTCACCGGTCGTGTTAGAGCATTATTCATCTGCTCATTACTCTTGGTAACATACCATCCAAAGCTTCTGTAATATTGGTCGGATTAGAGGTAGCAAAAAGTGTCCAGAAGTAATCCACTGCAATATCTCCTTTCGATCACTCTGTAAACTGTGCAACCCCGTCCCGATCCAATAATGAAAGAATCTTGTTCTGAACTTTCCTCCTTTGGACACTCCCATGAAAGAACCTAGTGTTCCGGTCTCCTTCACGTACCCATTTATCTTTATTAATCTGCTTCCAGTACAATTCTTCCTCTCTGAAAGCTTCAGCTAGATCCCAACGAAGGGTCTGCATTAACGAGAGGTCTGGGTGCAACTTGGTTCCTTCTGCATCCAGCTGACTCTACAGCCAGGTGATACGTTCTTTAGAGTTCTGGTTAGTATCCTTTTTCCACTTTGAGATCACTCGTCGACAATCTGCAATCCTACTCATTAGGGATGTCTGACCCGTCATGTCTCCATGCGACCAACCCATTTTAACAATGTTAGCAAAATCCGGCTTCGCTACCCAACGTTTATTGAAAAGGAACCGACCTCCCTTAGACATGTTTTCATTCACAAACCGCACCAAGATTGGACGATGATCAGATTCGATGCGCTCCAAATACTCAGTTTGTGCTCGTGGAAACAAGTGAAACCAAGCAGTATTCCCCAAAGCTCTGTCCAAGCAACACTGTATCCACATTTTATGCCGTTCTCCAGCCCAAGAGAACTTATTACCAGTACTAGGTACCTCCCGTAGACGACAATCATCAATCATTCTTCGAAAAGGAAAGAATGAAGATTCCGCCCGTGCTGTTCCGCCTAGTTTTCTGTTTTATCTTTGATTTCATTCAGATCCCCCAAAACTAACCAGGGATCATCTCTTGTAGTGCTAATGCTTGTTAAAGTATCCCACACTGCTTGACGATGTTGAGGAGCTGGGTCTCCATAGACACAAGAGACGAAAAACTCAAGTGTACCAAGCTTCACCTTGACATCAATAACACGCTGATCCGAGCTAATGATCTCCACCTCATAAGCTGCTTTCCAAAATAACGCGAGACCTCCACTAAAGCCATTTGGATCCACCATGTGTGAATAATCATATCCCAAGGATCGTTGAACGTTACTTACATACGGCCTGGAGTTTTTGGTCTCCAGGAGGAACAGGAAGTCCGGGAAATGCTGCCGTCGCATGTCCCGCAATGTTGGAATTGTCAAGTCTCCCCCAAACCTTGACAATTCCAGTTCATGAAACTCAATACTGCTGCGGCGGTTCCCCATTTGGAACCACCTTTTGAATATCTCGTTTAACCATTTTAACAGAGTCCACATTCCTATCCGCATCTTTTCTCTTTGTTGCCACTCCCTCCTCTGTCTCAGTAGTAGCAACCAGGTGAGTAATGTTTTTTCCTTCTTGTGCTTTTTGAGCTTTGCGCTTCCATTGACTTGGTCGTCTCCTTTTATTAGGTTGTTTCACATTAGTCCCGGTAGAACCAGTCGTAAAACTAGTTCGTAACCCCGTAGGACCAACAAGGGAAGCAGGAGCTGAAGCACATGACGTAGCTTCGGAGTTATCATTATAGGACAACCGTTGTAGAGCACTTTCAGATCTTCCAATAGGTTCAAAATGTTCTGACGTCGGAGCTGTGGCTGAGCTTGCACTTTCAAAGTTAAACACCAAACCCTTAGCCCTGTTCACGTCTGTAGTAATCACAGGAGGAGCTTCTAGCTGTAAACACATTCTTTGACCCTCAGTGTCCCCTGTCAAATCCCTGACTGACTTTCGAACTCTCTCAATATGTATCTGCTTCAGTTTTGGGTCAGCCACAGAAAGATACTGACGCATCTCATCAAGCACTTCTTTAGCAATTTTTGGTTTACCTGAAACAACATCAATTCCAACATCCTCATCATTTAGTACCCCAAAAAGAGGATCATCCTTACTGATTCTTGGTAATAAACGTTGAGGAACAATTGGTGCTGGTTTGACACCTCCCGTAGCAACTGGTTGCCGGTTTGAGGGGTTTAGAGGACAACGTTTCCTGTTATGTGTGAGCATGTGACATTGATAGCAACGTCTCCTAATTCTCTCATATTCGATCCCAATCCTAATGAGCTCACCAGATGGAAGTTGCAACTCGCGAAAGTTTTTTAAAGGTTTGGTCACATCAAACAGGATGCGAACCCTGACATAGCCCTTACTTTGTGGCTTCAAAGGATCAAAAGCCACATGAATAACCTGCCCGATGTGTCTTGCAATCTCTTTAATTGTTTCCGCTGTATTGTAATTCACCGGAATGTTGCGAAGCCTGATCCAGATTGGTAGGATCTTCAAGTAATCAGCTGGAGGTTTCTCCACCCACCTCTCCAAAGTAACACTCCAATCATTAAACGTCCATGCTCCCGCATCAAGCACCATAGCGAGTTCATTCTCAGAATCAAAAATAAACTGGAATTCATCATTCAGTAAGGCTATCCCTCTGACCCGATCATAAACTCTCTAGAGCTTTGGCATCTCATGAATTAGTTTAGACATCTTCTCGTTCTCCGGACATAGGAGACGACCAATGATGCTACATTCATTACGAACACACGAACTGAACGGAGGTAGGTTCTGCAACATGACCGGTGCGTCATCTACTAAGGACATCTCCTGCAACGCTTTGTCTAAAACATACTCCATATTAAGCAACGCAAATACTCTGAATTAAAACTCAGTCGCAAAAGCACGGCTATAATAGATGACGGCGATCAAAACCTATGAACTAGGTTAAAATATTCAAAAATATTTGAAAAGATCTCGCCAAGATTGTATCTAACAGCCTAAATCTTTCCAAAATCTGACGAAATAACAAGATATTCCGGATGAATCTACCCTTTTCCACTAGAGTAAAGACCCTCTAGTTGAAAAAGAGAGATCTTATTTTTACTTGGTTATGATCTCATTTTTTTATAAAACTTATGCGTATCAGATCTCGAACACACATAATTAACACATTAGTCCGTTATGAAATATGATTGAGTCACTTTACTTAACTAGTGATATACAAGAAAAAAATATTCCGTTGAAATAGTTAAAATAACATTATTTCAAAAAGATGTGACAGATTCTAAAATAATTTTATTTTAATAGAAAATGTGGAGAAAATTTTTATATCAAATATTTAAGAAGAACTTTGAATATTATATAACATACATGAATTTCATACATATGCTTTGTGGAAAACTTGATAAGTATAAAACACTATTTTTTTTGGTGCTCATCTAAAAACATCTCGTCTAAGTCTAATTAACCAATTTCCACCGGATTGTTCCATCACATTAAAATTTTCAAAACATTAATATTTCAACTACATCGATTTTATACTCTGGGTGATTATATTACAACTATCTTTCTCAGGTTTGGAGAGAGAGTGTAATGGAAGTCGACATCTAAAATGTGTAAACAAAGGTGTGACTTTCTCAGGTTTGGAGAGAGAGTGTAATGGAAGTCGACATCTAAAATGTGTAAACAAAGGTGTGACTTTCTCAGGTTTGGAGAGAGAGTGTAATGGAAGTCGACATCTAAAATGTGTAAACAAAGGTGTGACTTTCTCAGGTTTGGAGAGAGAGTGTAATGGAAGTCGACATCTAAAATGTGTAAACAAAGGTGAGACTTTGCGATGTAATGTACTATATACTTTGTGTAGCTAACCATTATTTTTGTATGTAATAACAATATAATTAACAGAGAGCTGATGATTAAGTTTGTGGTGTGTTGACACAATTGTTTATATTTAAACATAAAATTCATTCTTTTCTAGTGTCGTAAACGAAGTTCTGCCTATTTGTTTTCTTGTTTAGGATTTGGTAACTCTTTCATTTTTTGGGCAAATTTTAATAATTATGTAGTTATTTATAGTGTTCATATTTTTATAAATAAACAAATGATTTGGTTTAAAATAAAAAATAAAGCCTGTCTTGTAAAGTTATCTTTTGTGTATTCATATATATTGATATAACTAGATTTTAACCCGCAGTACACCGCGGATATATAATTTTTATTATTATTTATATTTTATGTTGTATTTGTTTGTTTAATATGAGATGTTTTGTAAATAGAAGAATAACTAAATTTTCCGGCCGTTTGTACGGCTAAATGTTTATATTAATTTTTAAGCCCGCAATACACTTCATGACAATTTGTTTGTTATATTTAGTTTGTTTTGATTTTTAATATTATAACAAAAATAAAGAATTTAAATACATAATAAGTAATTTATACGCTGTGATTAAGTCACATTTTACCTTATAATTTAATTATTTTACACAATCTTAGTTAAATCAACTTGATTTTATATGTCAAATATTCTAATATTAATAGTGTTGACAAATAATAAATGAGGATTTAACCCGTGTTAGCACAAATTTAATGATATTTATTAATTTCAACATGTCATGTTTATAACATATATACTATATAACCACATTATATAGTTTCTTTTTAATTTACATACTCTTAATATTTTAAAATTTTATTAAGTTTATATATATTAATTATAATATTTAAATAAATGTAAATCGAAATTGTTCTTACGTTAATAATAAAAGCTCACAAATTTTAGAAAACAAAATGAGAATATTAATATATATTAATTATAATACCTGGTGTGTTTGCTGAACATATTAATACCTTTCTATAATTATTTTGATAATTTTTGGTTTAATGGATGTATTACACGCCGATAAACCCATCATAAACTTCAGCAAACACACCCGGATTTAACCTCTACAAACACCCACTTATGTAAATTTTTTGTAACCGCGCGCAACTGAATCAGTGTGGCCCTTATCCTTTTCAATTTTAACACCTCCACTAATGTCTTGTATTAACAACAAAATGTATAATTTAAAACTACAGTAAATGAAATAATAATCTTTTTTTTAAACAAAGAAATGAAATAATAATCTATACTACACTATTTCCATAAAATCTATGAAGCTTTTTTTCTAGTTGGTAATGAAATAATATATCATTAATCTATGCAAAAAAAAAAAAAAAACTATCACCACAATATAAATACAACGATGGTAATATTTGATTGACAACATGTTGTGGTTCGACTATATTATATTCGAAGATATCATTGAACTTTTACAAAATCCATTAAGAATATAATAAAACCTTAAAACTGAAAATAGCCCAAACTTGGAGGAGATGAAACGATTCAGCAGTCGAGGATGTCTTATTTTAAGTGAAGAAAAAGTTATTCCGTCTGACGAAGAAGCTACATTCCATGAAGGTATAACAAATAAAAAAGGTTGCATCAATAAAATGAATACAATCACGTGAATATATATAATGTTATTAATAGTCTATTGTCCAAGACCAATATTTTCTCATATTTCTTAGCTCATGCCCTTGTTGAAGATATAAATCTTCAGATCTCAGTGGTAATAAGATGGTCTTCTTATTCTTACATATGCTAAATTTGATTTTTACATTCCTTTGAAGTTAGAAAATGTCGTTTTATGCTGTAACCGAAAAAAAAAACAGATCAATATGATGATTAGGTGTTATGAAATATATATATATATATATCTATATTTTGGTTAATGGTGTTATGAAATATACTAAAGTATGTAGTATAATCTTTACTTGCTCGTCAGCCAAGTTAGCCAACCATGTCGAGAGTCTCTACAAACCTCATAGTGTATTGTTACCATGTATGCATGATCGTGACTGGAACATGCCAAGCAGTTTTTAGTACGGTTTTACATCTCTATGGTACCCAAAAGATGTATCCGTTGTAGAAAAGATGAAATGTATCACTTAGATTTTGTAAATTGTAGCAGTTGCTTGATAGAATATAGTTATTCATAGAGCAATAACTTGTCTATCTCTGATGGGGATGGTGCAAATGATGCATCCATATCTCTCACTTATAGTTTATGTATTTTTTTGTCGCTTTAGGTGATGGTGTTATGAGTTGTATTGATGCTAGTATTTATAGCTTGTCTATGCGTAGCGATAAGGTTAATGAGCAAGTAGGTAAAATCTGTGTAGATTTAACAATTTAGGAAGTTTGATTAGCATTTTGGTTAGAATTTTATTGAATATATATATGACCTCCAAATATGAGTTTCTGAGTTAAGGTTTTGCGATTTTCAAATGAAGTAAAATCTCAAGAGGATATTATTTTTTTTTAGTTAAGGATTTAATCTATTAATGCTATTTTGGTGGATTGCTGAGATTTATACGATTGAAAGAATAAAAGGAAATCGATATTGGAGGTAAGATATTCTTGTTTCTATTAACGATTAATTATATATATATATATATATTTTTTTTTCTTTGTTTACTAAAACATTCAATTCTTTTAAAGTGAAAATGGCAACAAATGGAGAGAATGAATATATGGATGTTATTTTTTGGTCATGGAAGGTTAATTAATTGATTTGATCCAATTATATATGTATGATTTTTTTTCCAAATTCAGCTTAATTAATTTATTTATTTATCAAAATTTTAGGAATTAAGTACAAATAAAAGGGTAGAACCCAAAATGTACTTTAGAAATGCATATATAGATTATAACATAACAAATAAAAAAGTAAAACCCAAAACGTACTTCTACAAACATGCAATATAATTTAAATTATAGCCGGCCAAATATATATATAAAAAAAACACTTACAGTTTTTATATATATATATTAAAAATAACATTAAATAGAACACCATATTACATAGTTTTTTAAATTTTTTGTTAATAATGTAAAATATGAGAAACCTATGGGTACATCCTGGTATATATGGAAAAGATAAAAAGTAACAACATGCCATTTTTATAGCAAATTTTAAGCAAAACAAAAATCTCCTTTATGTACAAGTGTACATCATGCAAATACCTACAATATTTTTATCTATGGTGAATGCATAAACCACATGTGCTTTTTGTCTGATTTCTTATTGAAACTTGTATGTTTTAAATTCACTTATAAATTACCAATTATCTTTTCATTTTTAATTTTAGTTTAGTTTATTAAATTAGGTAGAGTCATTTTCGTAATTTAAAATTAAATGCATATATTTTATATAACTTTAATAATTTTTTTTATCTATATATAGTTTATTCATGATATTCAATAAATATCATTTCAAGTAATTTTATATACTAAGATTTTTACAACCCAAACAATAAACTAACAACAAATTAATATGCACAGCGGAAAACAAACCAAACCAACACTAATTTAATATAAATAAAATAACATTCATAACCATTCTATCCAACAACTTACCATAACTCTATCTAAGGTTCCAACATCAATAACATAACCATAACACAATAACCAAGACCAACAACACATAACCGAGACCCTAGATCATCCTTCTGCTCATCGCAATGATTCCACGATCACACTTTGCTTTTACCTACACCACAACACATATGAGATGCATAAGTATTTTATAAACACTCAGTGAGACAATCCTCCCATCTACTGGGCTATGCACACAAGCAATTGAGATATCTCTAACCCTCAAACAACAATCAATATCCAAACAACTAACCATGACAACTGCACCGACCGACACCAACCTATGCATCAACCGACACAACCTTGCATCGACTGACACTAGCACTGCATCGAACGACGCATGCTCGACATTGCATGAAATCCCTAATTGCATTGATCAACACCTCCTTATGGCATCGGCCGATGCTCCTAGGTCAAACCGCGCTGTCCTCGCATTGCATTGACCGACGCACAAGGTGCATCGAACGATGCACATGCCGAGCACCGTTCTTCCTCAAAGCTCCTCGGCGGATCTCCGTTCTTAAACCACCAAAACACGATCCAAAGCTAAAAGGAAGCTTTCCAAAGCCTCAAGTGACACATAAACACTCTAACAAGCCAAGGAATCAACCACATAACACATAAACAAGAAACATCAGAGAATCTCAAGCTTAGATAAGCCATGATCATGCACTCACCTTTGCCAAGAAGATTTTGACCCTCAAACAAGCAGATTTACACTCGTAGCAAGCTACTAAAACTATCCCAACTACAGATCTCCACAACAACAACCACAAATCTTTCAAAACTCTCAAGAACACTAAAGAACTTCTTTCTCTCTTTATTTTTCTCCAAAAACGGAAAAACTCGGTCAACCCTCGAGTTCCCACTTTTATACTCGATCCCAGGGTTTTCATAACCCCAAAACGCAACATTTAACTTACTCGTTTCTCGACCAAATTAACCTTGCATCGATCGATACCACACTTGCATCGATCAATACACATCCCAAACCGGGATTCCAGTTCACAAATGTTACATACCTCAACTTCCAACCGCATATCCTTTGGTCACAAGCTATATAAAGTACATAGCAGACCCCATAACTCTGCCAAAGGTGCTGAACATCTCCTATTATTCAATGCAAAACCTCCACACCACATGCCATCCTCATTTCGTAGAACACCCCCCGCAGTAGCCAGTCTTGGATCCCCATGAGACGCCCCATCTATGTTCAACTTATACTAACCTGCCTGCGGGCATAACCAGCGAACCAACCTCTCGACTCTGCCCAAGGATGAGGCTGCAGCTCTAGTGACTGCAGCAAAAATGATCTCTTTTGTGAGATTCTTAATATATTGTACCATATCCTTCCATAATGTAGAGTCTCCAAAAAGATTTCCACACCTCCACTTCTCGACCATGAAGTCCCCTCAGCCCCATCACAACCTTCTCCTAAGTTTTCATAAAGCCACTCCAGCAGAGAAATCTTGAAAAAAATTTTGTCGCCTTCGCACCGATAATAGCTGAGTCCATATGCCAGCTATTGCGGGGAAATCATGCAAGACATGAAGAATTGTTTCCATCCCTCCTTTATACACTTGGAAAACATTAGTGTCACATAAGTGACGTCTATGGCGTTTTTGATTTGTCGTAATCACTTGTCTAGCTACCAGCCAAAGAAACACCCTTATCCTCTCTAGGCCACCACCTGCCATAGACAAGAATAGAAACTTTTCCTACTCTATTGAGATAACCCATTCTTCTTCAACAAGGTATAAGCAAAACTATAGTGAATCTCCCATCCAGGGACTCTCTCCAAGATAATCGATCCCTCGCCCCTGTCAACAAGGTATAGGCAGAACTATAATGAATTTCCCATCCAGAGATACAAATTTCAGACGCTGGTTTTCTGCCACATAAGATACTATTTGAGGAAGATCCCAAACAATACCATCTCTCCATAGCTCCCGAACTGTCAACTGCTCATACTTAGTGGGAAGTCCACCAATAACTGTATCCAACAAAGGCTCATTCAATGATCACCAATGATCCAACTCAAATATAATATAGACCATCTCCCGCAAGCCAGTACCAATGCTTCGCCAAGTAGAAGACCAATTGTTCTTCACCATTGTCCAAGATCGATCCTTAGAATTTCCAACTTTATAATTATTGCGAACTACTCTCGCCCATAAGGTATTAGTAAAAGCCACCATGTCTTAGAAATCAAAGCTTTATTCATAGCACCCACAGTTCGAATACCAAGCCCACCTTTACTTTTAGGAAAACAAACTGATTCTCATCCCACTAATAACTTTTTCGTTTTATCTGCAGTGCTCCTCCACAAGAAATATCTAGAAACTTTATTCCACTTCTAAAGAGTGTGTGATGATAATTTTATTGTGCTCATCGAGTGAACGGGAATTGAACCCGACAATGATTTTAGTAAAGTAATTCTACCCGCCAAGCTTAGCGTTCTCCCCTTCCACCCCACCAACCTCGAAATAACGTTCTCCAATACTTCCCCAAACGTTTCATTATTAATAAACTGTTTCTGAAGAATCAGCATGGCAAGATACTTACTCAATTCTCGAGTCAATCCAATCCCACTCTCATAGCTAATTGACTTACCTAATTACCGCGAAACGTTTTCTGAAATAAAGATTTAGACTTTTCTAAGCATACTTTTTTGCCATATGCTAAACAAAATTTTTCCAGCACACTCCTTATCACTCGAATTTGAGCTACTAAGGCTTCATCAAATAAAATTAGATCATCCGTGAAGCAAATGTGAGAAAGTTTAGGGCACCTCTAGAAAAACTGATCGGTTTCCATGCTTTCCACTCAACCTCTATCTCAATCAATTGACATAACCGTTTCAAACATAACACAAACATATATGGAGACAACAGATCACCTTGTCAGAGCTTTTATGGTTTAAAAGCTTATGTCTTCTCTCCATTCCACAAGACACTCATAGCCGGCCCTGTCACACAACTCATTATCCAGCTGAACCATTGCTCTAATAACCCAACCGTCTTAAGCATATCCTCCAAAAAATCCCAACGAATTATGTCTTGAGTTTTTTTCTAAATCTAGCTTCAATAACATCTAACCTTTTGTGTCTTTCTTACGTCTCATGGATTGAACAACTTCTTGGACAATTACAATATTGCTTGTGCTTAAGCGCTCCAAAATAAAGCTCGATTGTGCATGTCCAATTAGCTTGTTTATTACCCGCTCTAACCGCCCAACCATTGCTTTCGTAATAATCTTAAACAAGACAATACACAAGCTAAAGAGTCTGAACTGTGCTATATTCTCTGGTTTCCCCATCTTTGGAATAAGCACAACAATAACATCATTATTCTCCTCTTGCAACTCTCTCTATGGCAATAAAAATCAAAAACAAAGCGGGCCACTGATTTTCCAACAACCTTCCAAAAATTCTGATAGAAAACGGATTGGAACCCATCCAGACCATGTCCTTTATACTTCCCCATACTCTGAATAGCCTTCTCTATCTTTTTCACTAGAAAAAATTAATTAAGATTAGTTTGTTCCTCCAATGACAACTTAACAAAGTCGTCCCGTGAAAGTTGAACGCTTGTCTAATCCACATAATAAATAAAACCACCTAAAATATTCCACAACATGCTTCTCAAGTTCTTGGCCATTCGTTATCCAACTCTCCGCCTCATCCTTAAACATCTCATATTTCGCCTCCTCTCAATAATAGTAGAAGTGTAAAAGAAAGTCGTATTCTTATCTCCATGAACCATCCATCGCTCTCTCGACTTCTAGAAACATATCTTCTCGTTCTCCAATTAATCATCTGTTTGATTATGCTCTATGAGGGTCTGCACCTCCATCATCTCTTTCAGCAGTATCCCCTTTCGAACCTGAACCTCTCCAAATACCTCACGGATCCACTTTCTCAATACTTGTTGGAGCTTAACCAACAACTCCTTAAACCCATGGTGACTCAGGTAAGAAGCCTCAAACTACAATGGTCGATGCTTCACGTTCCCAGTCATCTCTAACATCAATTGCAGATAAAGAGGTGCTTGATCAGATGCAAAAAGGTAGATGTTTAATACTAGCTTCCTGCCATTTTAATCGTGCATGTGGACAAAAAAGCACCCGATCAAAAATGCCTTGCCACAAAATTTGCTTTCACTCTTCCTCTCTGCCAAATATATTGATTCCCTTGAAAGCTCATATCAATCAAGGACATCTCATAAATCCAGTCTTCAAATGCCAAAGAGTCAGACGTCAATCTCCCATTCCCCCATCCTCTCATTTAAGTGAACAATCGTGTCAAATTCACCTCTAATTACCACCGGTCCAGTCAAATCGTGAACTAACTCCTTTAACCAATCTCATAAGCTAGTTCTCCTGCTTGTTGTGGTATTAACCATGATCAGATTCGAAAGCTCCACTCTACTCACCACAACAACATGGATAAACTTATTAGCAGATTCAACCACCTCCACATCCCCAATCCATGATCGCCATAGCAACCATAAGTCTCAACTTTAACCAACAACATCTACTTTGAGCTTATCTTCCATCCCAATTCTTGAAAATTTGATCGGCTCGATCTCCTCCAGCATGGGTTTCAAAGATAACAAGTACATCGGTATGACACTTCTAGAGTAAATAACAAATTGATTGTCAAAAATTTTGTTTATTTCCCCCCTAAATTTCCACAATAGACAATTAATCATTGATAATCTTTTCACGATTAAAATAACCATGAAAAGACGTCAAGCATCGTGGGACTCCATCGCCACCTCTGATGGCTCACTAACTTCTCGAGATATACCCATCGATTTCTCATGCGCCTCCTCCATAGCAATCGGAACAATATCCTCCGAATCAGAGATCCAAACCCCTCTACATTATTACATGTGCTCACATTTACGAAACAGCTCCCAAATCTCTCACAGACTTGTTCAAGAATTTTATTCTCTTTTCACTGACAAAGATCTCAATTTATTATTTCGTTGGGCAAAACACAAACTCCTTAAGAGGCTTAGCAATTTTATGTTGTTTGGGCATCTTAAGATGACCCCTTTACTATTACCACTCTTTTGACCTCTACCTCCATCAACCGGCCCATTATGCTTCACCATAGGCCTAGACTCAACGACAGCCTTTGTTTGCGTTTTACTCTTCCCCTGCGATATTGCCATTCTAGGATCTTTATTTTCCTTATATGTCCTCCTCTGAACCACTTAAGCGTAAATTTCCTTATCCGCCAAATCCTCACTCAACTTTCCAAAACTGTTTGTACTCAAAATATTCTTTGAATCATTCACCTGCCGTAGATCCCGAAGATTTCTTCCCATCTATTTATTCATCCCTTCTGCCATAGTTCTCCCATTTGGTATACGCGACCCAGATTTCCTACCCCTTTGCCTCACGTGAACGAACCCATCATCGGACTGAACTATCCCATTTGTACTCGGTAGGTCTGTCACTATTGGCGGTGTTGGAACCACAACTCTTTCACTTCCCTCTTTTGTTCACAAATGAACCAAATGTCCATACATACCAAAATTGGCACAAATGTTGGTCAAGCCCTCATAAGATACGACATATCTCTCCCGTTAATCATTACCCACATCGGTGATCAAAATACATGTATATAATAAAAATAGCTTGACTTTAAGATAAGACCAAATTTTAGTGAAAAATATAATTTTTTTCTAATATTGCAACATTAGATTATAAAATTATAATTACATGATTTACAGATATCAGATTCAACAACACCGTATCATAATACATAATTTAGAATCAACTAAATAATAGTAGATTAAGTTTGAAACTTTATTTTATGAAAATAAGTTTATTATATAGGAAGGGCTTATAGAATGTATAATTAACCAAAGCGTTATAGGGGTCATTCATTGCATTACTCAACTTTTTTTTTTGTATGATATGTTCTTCTTTGAGCGTATTCATTTTGTATGCTTCTTCGCGCGAGTACTTCACATAATCTCAACAAAACCAACTCATTTGTGAAAACAACAGATAAATCATTCCTAGCTAGCGTATAATATAACGGTAACAGTCCCTACCAAAAAGCCATAAATTATAAGGAAATTGTGAGAAGTGTTGTTTTTACCTATGAATCACGACATGACAAGTAAATATTGCATCTAAATCATTTACATTAAGAGAAGCCGAGAATTACCAAGTTTCTTGAACATTAAGTATTAATGGGCCCTTACGTTCTACCCAACAAAAATGGCTCTAGGAGATAACATTCATTATTGTCTATTTGAATTCTCAAATACATGTAACATTTTATTTTCCGTCTTAGAATTTTCAACTCACAAACTCTTTATTTCCCTCACTATTTGTTCACAAAATTTTGGATGTTCCTTCATTGACTCACTAATATTAAATTTGGGCGTACATATAAAACCATATATATATTGCATGCTTTCACATAATAGTTGTGATCATTATATCTGATTTGCTAAAGTTCGTCACTTGTCAATTAACAACTTGGATTACTTTCATCAAACCACTCAACACTTAGTCACCAGACCTTATTAAATATTGTTTAATATAATTTTATTCATGCATAATCAAGGAGGTGTGAGTTGGAGAGATCTAGATATGATCTCTGTACATTACAACAAAAAATATACAAATACCATTAAAAAAAAACACTAAGATACTATGTGTGAGATTTGGTTGTTTTCTTTCTATTAAAAATATAGCAACGTACCACTAAATTAATGTAACTTATCACCTTCACGAAAACATAACCCCTCTAAAAAACTGGTTCTTAATCTTAAAATCATTTTATGCTCACTAAAGAAGAATCAAGCTAATGGTTACCTCTTCACCTAAGCAACTACGTTGATATATGGTGTTTTAGCATTTTTGGTGATTCATGTAGTATTCGTCTTGAATCGTTTGTCGGATCTTTTGTGTCTTTTTTTGTCGTGTCTTGTGTCTTATACAAGTTTTATGAAGCTGTATTGGAGTTTGAAAGTTTTGGGGCTTGTTTGTGTTAAAATTAGAAGTTAGAAGCAGAAACATGAAGTTAGTGTTTCAAGAAAAGGCTAGACTGATCAGTCCACCCATCATACTAATCGTTACGTTTCCACAACGTAGCAAGTGTCACAAGCCAACTATTGAAACAATAATTCCAACTCCTAGACGATCGGTCCATTCTCTCAACGCCGACAAAACACCTGAAAAATGTGTCAGGCTGATTGGTTATTTTCGTGACAGACCTAATCGAGTTTCTTTAAATGGTTTTGTTTTTTAGTTTTCCTTAATGGGTACAAAAACTCCAATAACCGAAAAGACGAATTACGATTTAAATTCAAATCGTTTGTAAGAGTGGGATTGAGAGTTTCCTTTTTTTTGTCAATTCATACTTGCATTCATTCAATCAACCCAAACAGAGGAAACAAATGTTACACAAAGGTACATGATTTGGGAGCACAAGCTCACAGCAAAGATTGCATAGATAAAATAAGCAACAAATTTAGAGGATAGGTCCATAAGAACTCGGAAACAGAGGATTGAGAGTTGCCTATCTCACTATATTTATCAGATTTGGTCATTTTGTCGATTCTTCTCATGCATTATGTGTATGATGTGTGAAAACTTTCATAGCTGAAAATCATTGGACATAGCCAATATTTGAAACAATAATCACTTTGTATCATCGAAATTTGCTATAGTAATTATTTCACACATTGACAAAGTCTAGTGATGCCTAGCTTAGTTGTAATCGTTTGATTTCGAGTTGGAAAATTTTATTATAACTTATGTCTTTGGTTGATTCTAAATTTACAACAATGAGAAATTGTAATCATTAAATAGTATTAGTAATTTTAAGAGTCCACATGTTTAATAATTATTTATCAAAAAGTTGAAGTAATGTATTTAGTAGTTTATGTTTTTGGTACAAAATATCATGGAATCAAATCATATGAGTCGCTATTCAGTTACAACATCTAAATTGTTTTATCTGATATTGTTATTTGGCTTTTAAGTTGTGTTTCCATGTGGATTTTTAAAAATGTCCTTCTATTGAATAGAAATATTAATATTTTAGGATAATATGAAAGTTTTTAAGAATTCTTAAATTTCTATTAAAATCTATTATACAGTTTTCCCAACTAATTAAAATTAAAATGATTGACTCAAATGAGTAATTTTTAAGGAACATTATTTACATATAAATTCAACAGCGGTTCGATACATACTTTACGTGCTATATATATATATATATATATATATATATATTATACCTTAAAATCTAGTGGAACAATTGAATACTATAAAATAAAATTGTTACCATAAATTTATCATCTTATTTTCTTAGTCAATGTTTTAGAGTTGAATTTTGTGGGACCAGAGAAAATGTGGACCCTTGTTAAATAAAAACTATTAGATTAACATCATAACACCAAAAAAATAATCACACAGCTAATTAAAATAATACTGCTTACATGTTCAACACTTGTCACAATTATGCCCGAGAATTTTCCGCAACAATACAAACTACCTTATAACGACTTCATGATTATTACATGACCAATTTTAGAGACCATTTTATCCTTAGACTACCAAATTGTCTTTACAAAAATAAGTTTTTTTATTCAAACAATTTATAAAAGTTATTGCCAGCTCATCACCATTCACAGTTTTGTTATTATTTATAAGGCTTAGTATTCTACTCTTACCATCACTTCACCCTCTCTTCCTTAATTTTGTTTATCAATTACTTTACTCCTCATCTTTTATTTGCAGTCAAATTAAATTGCTCTCTCTAAAGTCTTTGTGTTCTTTAAACCAAAAAAAAAAATGTCTTTGTGTTCTTCACCAACTCATTTCTTCTTTCAGACATAGGATTTTATACTTCACTCAACTTTTTTTTTTGTTTAGTTAATCCATCTTCTAATCTTTGTTTATATTTAGTTTTGAACTATGGAGTTCGAGTCAGTGATCAAATTGCATTATCCGTATCTCGCAGCCGTTATCTATGACGATAGCCTCACTACAAAAGATGATTTTTCTTGTATACACAATGTGCATCACAAACCTATCCAGATTAATCTCGATAGGTCACATCTTCCATCGATGGTAAACTCTAACCCTTATCTTTGTCACAAGAATTTCACATCAAAAACTTCAAGCTCAACTTCTGATCACTTTATTCAAAGTCTAAATATTGTTCCGTATTACTTTGATATGCAGCCTCACACACATGAACTACCGTCAAAAGAAACCAATAGGGGCATAACTCCTTCTCCATGCACTGAAACTTTCGAGACATATTTTCATGGCACATCCAACGACCAAGGTTTTTTCAGCATGGCCTACACCACCTCGCAAACTGTTGAATCCAACATTTCACATGTCACACATGAGAGTACTATGTGGGAAAATGACCAAAACCAAGGATTCATCTTTGGGACCGAGTCAACCTTCAATCTGGCTTTGGTTGAGTCTAATCAATTCAATATGCTGAAACCAAACTTGAGCGCAAACGAAGACACCATCATATCTCGGTGTCAAAATAATCAGGTAATGATCAAGACTGAGCAGGTCAAGAAGAAGAACAAGAGATTCCAGATGAGGAGAATTTGTAAACCCGCAAAAAAAGCTAGCATCATCAAAGGACAATGGACTCCTGTAGAAGACAAGTAAAAATAAAATCTAAACTTTCTTTGGAATCCTCAATAAATAAATTTCCTAATATGGTATGATTTGTTTCCTAATAACAAGATTTTCTGATGATTTTGCCTATATTTAGGTTATTGGTGAAATTAGTGGAAAATCATGGAACTAAAAAATGGTCTCAGATTGCAAAGATGCTTCAAGGACGAGTTGGAAAACAGTGCAGAGAGAGGTGGCATAACCATCTTCGTCCCGATATCAAGGTTTTTTAATTTCTTACCTTCTTCTTATTTATATATGCATATGTGTATGGTCGTCTTTGTGTGTAATATTTAGAGAAGCATACATATACATATATTATGATACATACATCAACTTGATGTGTTCATCACTCAAATTGACATCATGCATACATAAGCAAATAGAATTATGTGTTTATTTTTTAATGATTACATACAATATGATACATCACGGTGTGGTGATACACGCATATGCATATATAAACACAAATTCATCTTAATAAATTGTTAGAAATTAAATAATTGCACAGAATATGTATATTTTAGTTATTTTATGATGAAATTTACAAAGATCGTAAAGTTTTGTAAAACATATTAGTATGCTATACAAACACAATTTTTTTTTCATTTTTTTTCACAGAAAAAAAAAAGAAAAAAAAAAAAAAAAAAAAANTATATATCATCTTCGATATGTTCAGATTCATACATATTACATTGAGAATCTTCTAAGGGAATTAAACAAACTTTTTTAACACTTGTCAATATGTATACGGTTTTAATTCATGCATGACTACTTTAAAATTTTGTTTGTATATACATATATGTCTATGACAATCAATTTAAGGCATTTTGTCATCTTCTTGTGGACAAAACTTTTTAATTGGTGAGACAATTAAACTAATGTCATTTTCACTCAGATTCTTTCATAACAATGTAACAACCCAATAAAAAAAATATACTTTAATTTAATATCATATGTGTCATTTTATGCATATTTTCTGTTTTATATTACAGAAAGATGGTTGGACTGAAGAAGAAGATATCATTCTGATTGAAGCTCACAAGCAGATTGGGAACAAATGGGCTGAGATCGCTAGAAAACTCCCTGGACGCACAGAAAACATGATCAAGAACCATTGGAATGCGACGAAACGTCGACAACACTCGAGGAGGGCTAAAGGAAAAGATGAAATATCCCTTCAACTTGGCAGCAACACTCTTCAGAACTACATAAGGTCTGTTACCTACAAGGATGATACCCTCACCCTCATGACCCCAAACTCGAACGTTGGTCCAAAAAACATGAGAGATAAAGGCAAGGGTGTAATGGCCGCGGTCAAGGAGGATAAAGAGGATGAGTGTAAGTATATTGTTGATGGTGTGATGAACATGGATTTAGACGATAAAAGGAAGATCCCATCATTGGCGGCTGTGTCTTCGACTTGTGCGTCTACTTCTGGTTCCGCATCTGGTTCTGGAAGTGGTGTAACCATGGAGCTTAATGAGCCAATGACTGATAGCTGGATGGTGATGCATGGGTGTGATGAAGTTATGATGAACGAGATTGCTTTGCTGGAGATGATTGCTCATGGCCGTCTTTAGACCGTAATATAAAATAAGTCAAACTTGGTTATATCGTATCTATCTTTATGTTTAATTATGCTTTTATGAACTCAAATTAGTGCTTTATAATTAAATAATTGGACATGTAATATATATCGTGGTTTTATTGAAGTTCTCGTTTTTCTATTGAATTTATATATTTTTCCAAAGACCTTTCATTTTAACAAGAAATCTACATTGTCATATTTTTCATCATACTTTCGTGGATACGTTTGTGTTTTTGAATTGTATTCCATACCATTTGTTATATTTTCTTTTTTTCCATTCAAAATTTCATACATACCTAATTAAAAAGTATAAATAACTTTTTGGTATCTATATATATATATATATATTGGTATCTATATTCATTAATGTTATTTTGACCAGATTCATAGAAAATTGAAATCCCAATAGAAAAATATATAACCAAATACAGTAAAGCTTACTATAAAAAAAAACTAAATACAGTAAAGCTTTTCTTATTTTTTGCCATTTCACATGAGAGAAAAAAAAAACTTATTTTAAGACTTCACCATAAATAGTAAAAAGAATATGATGAGCTGGTAGATATTTTTCATTTCAGAAATGTTTGTCATTTTATGCTTATATTAGGTTTTTCCCCGTGGTAAACCACAAATATATTATTTTATTGATATGATATTGTAATAGTTTAGTGGTGGTTGTAGTTGATGTTTAATTGCATATATATATATATATATATATATTGTTAACGGTTGTAGATAGGTTTTGTATAAACTCTTGATTCGTAAGTTGAGAATATACATTTTATGATTTGGTTAGTTATGATTTAGGAATGAATGATACGACATATTCTTATTTTGATTCTCAATTGATATTATTAGATTAATAGTGTACATTTAAAGTTAATAAGAACTTACCAAATATGTAATCGTTTATTAAACGCAAATTAGATGTTTCTTAAAATGTATTCATCTTGAATTAGTTGCTATACTATAGGGATGTGATTACAAAATTTGTGTTATCAATTCTTTTTGTCAAACTCAGCCCTAAAAATTCGGCATGCTAATTAGATCTTTCGTAAGATACAATGAGCACTAATTGACATTAATAGGATGTAAATAAGTATGCTATGGATTAAAAACCAGCCAAAATATTCGGTAATCTTAAGGAGGATCCGAATAATTGAATCGGTTATAATTTTAGTTAAAAATCTGACCGGCAAAAAGCCAAAAAGTGATGACACCCTATTGTACTTTAAAAATGTATTTCGAGCTCTATATGTGGATACACTTGTTGGGTTATAAATATCTTAAGACAATTTTTAAAATATATATCCGTTTATAAAAATTCAAATCACATCATATGCTGGAAAAAATCTAACTTTATGTATTAAATAGTAATTAAAATAATTAAATATAAGATTAAATAAAAGTGTAAGGAGAATGATTGCATATTGATTTAAATTAAGTAGATAATTTTTAGAAAATTAATATTATCAAATAAGGAAATGATTGTGTTTGGTTGTAAGGATTGTAGAGAATTTAGTTGAGACTTGTTTGGATACAAAGATAAGAGAGGATGACAGAAAAATGTACTCCAAAAATGTTAAGATAGACTAGGTTTTACCGCGTGGTATACCACGAGTCTATTATTTTGTTGATATGATACTATAATGGTTTAGAGGTGCTTGTAGTCAATGGTGAATTGAATATATATATATATATATATATATATATATATTGTTAACGGTTGTAGGTAGAGTTTTGTAGAAACTCTTGATTCGCAAGTTGAGAATCTACATTTTACAATTTGTTAGTTATTATTTAGGAATGAATGATATGACATATTCTTATTATGATTCTAAATTAATATTATTGGATTAATAGTGTACATTTAAAGCTAATAAGATATAATCAAATATGTAATTGTTTATTAAACGCAAAATTAGATAATTCTTAAGATGAATTCATCTTGAATTAGTTGCTATATTATAGGGATGTGATTAAGAGGGTGTGATTACATAATTTGGGTTATAAAGTCTTCTTGTCAAACTCGTTCCTAAAAATTCGGCATGCAAATTAGATATTTTCTAAGATACAATGGGCATTAACTGACATTAATTGGATGTAAATAAGTACACAATGTATTAAAAACCGGCCCAAAATATTCGGCAATCTAAAAGAGGATCCGAATAATTGAATCGGTTATAATTTTAGTTAAAAACCCGACCCGAAGTCGGCAAAAAGTGATGGCACCCTATTTTACTCCGAAAATGTATTCCAAGCTCTATATGTGGATATACTTGTTTGATTACAAATATCCTAAGACAAATTTTAATATATATCTGTTTATAAAAATTCAAATAACATCATATGCGGAAAAAAAATAATTTTTTTTTAACTTTATGTATTAAATAGTAATTAAAAGAATTAAATATAAGATTAAATAAAAATGAAAAGAGAATTATATTTTAATCTAACATATTGATTTAAGTTAGATAGATAGATTTTAGAAAATTAATATTATCAAATAAGAAAATGATTGTGTTTGATTGTACGAAATTGTAAAAAATTTAGTTGGAACTTGTTTGGATAGAAAGATAATAGAGGATGACACAATATTCCAAAAATGCTAAGATACATACATAAAATAAAATACTGTACACAACGAATCGAAAACGACGCCGTTTCAAATGTCCCACCTGTCAATTGTCTCCCACTTTGTGTTCTTCGATTTCTCCATTTTAGTGGGCCTCTAACACCGCCACTGGATAATTCTGGAGATTTATACGATATCTCTCATACGCTAATCAAAGGTTCAAATTGACTTCTCCATCACACACATACACAAACTTCACGTTACTTCTCAAGAACAAGAACTAGAAGAAACCTAACATTCCGTAAGTATTAAGTATTCACGCTACTACTTAGTCTTAATATTCTAACATCTCTATATGTGTATTGTGAATCAAATAAGTTACTTTGATTCATCTGCAGAGACGGGTCTGATCTGGTTTCTCAAGTCCGGTACTGATCCAATTGAGATTCGGATCTGAAGATCCGAATTATTCAGACGGATCAACTGAAGAAAAAATGAATCTTGAGATTGTTTTGGGATTGACCAGTTTTGAGTACTGGTTTAACTGGAGAGTGTTACTTTGTGCGATATGGGTAATAACACCAATGATTGTTTCTTTATTCGTGTTATGGAAGTACGAGGATAGTTCAGTACAAACTCAACCACCACAAGATGGTCGTGATGGTGATGTTCTGTGCATTGATGATGTTTGGAGACCTTGTTTTAAGCGGATCCATCCGGGTTGGTTACTGGGTTTCCGGGTTCTCGGGTTTTGCTTTCTTCTTGTTAACAACATTGTCCGTCTTGTTAACCGTGGATGGCGTATTTACTACTATTACACTCAGTAAGTTCTGTAAAAATATCTCCTTTATTATGTGTAAAGAGAAAGAACTTTTAAGGCTTTGAGAATGTTTCTGATTGAGATTTATGAGATGTGTTTGGTGTTTTTGATTGGTAGGTGGACATTCACGTTGATAGCAATCTACTTTGGGGTATGTTTTGATCTCGATATTGTGTATATATGTATATGGTTATAGTCAAACTTGTGTGGATGAATGTGTTTGTTCTGTAGATGGGATCATTGCTTTCAGTTTATGGGTGTTTTCAATACAAGAAGCAACGTAACATGGTTGATCAAGTAGGAAATGATGCAGAGATCGGGTTTCGTTCTCCCCTTATTAACGGGGACAAATTGGTTTCGTTCGAGAAGAGTAAAACTTCTGATTCAAAAGCACTAAACTCATGTGTCCATCTCTTCCAGATTATATTTCAGGTAGACTCAAATATTTTGGATATGTATAGTTTGCAACTTTCAGATTTCAGGTATGTTTTGTGATCACCGAGGTACTTGTGCGCTTTGGTTGTTGAAAAACAGATGGGTGCTGGAGCATCTGTGCTTACAGACAGTATATATTGGACGGTGATTTTCCCGTTTCTGTCTTTACAGGACTATGAGATGAGTTTTGTAAGTTTTCGTGCCATCTCATCAAGAACTCTCTCCTTAACGTTTAATAGTTGAGCCTGTGCAATGCTGAAGGCACTTTCTATGTTGCATATGTTCTGTACTATGTCTCAAGTTTTCTAGTGCAAAAAATTGTGTGTTTCAGATGACTGTGAATTTGCACACGAGCAACCTCGTTTTGCTGCTTATTGACACATCTCTTAACCGTCTGGTAAAACACTTCATTCTTCTGCACATATGATGTAAAAACAAGTTCTGTTTTTTTTCATCAATGTATCAACCTGAGGTCTATTTTGGTGTTGCTTTGCAGAAATTTCCCTTGTTCAGGTTCGCTTACTTCATCTTGTGGACAGGATGTTTCGTTCTTTTCCAATGGATTCTCCATGTTTTTATCTCAGTAGGGTAAGAACTAAGAACTTTTCTTCATCCTCTTTCTCTGTCATCTGTTATATCTTACACTTTAGTTCTTGATTTTATCTTACACTTCTATTCCTCAATTGACTTAGGTGGCCATATCCATTTCTCGACTTGTCATTAGGCATGGCTCCAGTATGGTAAGTTTTCAAAACATTTACATACTAGATCAATCAGGATTGGTACTGAGGAAAAATGAAATTATTTTGCCGATCCTTAAACAGTTTTATTAATGCATGCACCTGCAGGTATTTGTTGGTAGCACTACTGCATATTCCTTCTTATGGCGTATATGCATTAACCGTCAAGATCAAAAATAGACTCATTACCTGAAGACTGAAGTGACTTCAAATCCAAGAGGTTTTGCCTCGTAAGAGTCAATTTCTCGCTTCATTTCGATGGTTACAAGTTACAACAGTGAAAGAAAGAAAGAAACAGAAATTTTTACCCCATATGTCTAAAAACTTCAGAACAGATCAATGTAATTGCCACAGTTTTCAGAACATTTCCAATCGTTTTGTCCATAAATAAAAATTCTTTATCGCCAATTCTGTTAGCAATCGTAATGGCTGGGATATTCTGCTTCAACCAGAGGTCATCAAATGGTTCCTTTGTTGTGCCAAACCAATTGCTTTATCAGTGTCCTTTTTGCTGTGAATCATTATAGTATATACTTTGAAATCGTTCGTTATATAAACAAAAAAGCGACGATTATGTGACAAAGTTACTAGAGAAGAAAAGTCAACAAAAGTCAAAAATAAAAGATAACAAAAATGAGGCTATCGGCCCAACCCTAAACCAAAAAACCTCGACGCCGTTTCTTTTTCTTTATTCTCTCTCTCAACCACTGTCTCCTTCTGTCCTTCACTTCACTGAGAAACAACAACAATATGGCCATGGCAACGAGGACTCTGGGCTTTGTATTGCCTACGAGCTTTTCTTCCCAGCCTTCCTTCGACCGTCGCGGCCGTGGATTTAGGGTTTCGATCATCCGATGCTCCGCTTCTCCACTCACTCTGTCAACCTCTGGTAATTTTTTTTTGCTTTTGGGAGACCCTTGTCTCTAATTGGCCTCTTTTATAGTCGACTTCTTGAATAAATGATAAAGCTTGGATTTTTTTTTTTTTCCTTTGAGGGGGAAATGATGATGTGAAGAAGTCTTGATTTTTATCAATCGTAGGTGTTGCGGAGAAACCTTGGACTTCGTACAATGCTAGGCTTGTGTTAGAAGATGGTTCAATCTGGCCGGCGAAGACCTTTGGTGCTCCAGGAACTCGTATTGCGGAATTGGTGTTTAACACTTCCTTGACTGGGTAAAGTTTTGATTTTTCATTACGTTATGGGTATCAGTATCATCCTCAACGGTTTTTATTTTTAAGAGCTTTTAACTAATCTTTTTAATTTTTTTTTGGAAAGGTATCAGGAGATTCTAACTGATCCTAGTTACGCTGGTCAATTTGTGCTAATGACAAACCCACAAATTGGTAACACTGGTGTCAATCCCGGTGAGTAGCCAGTTTTGGAAAATTCTTGTACACTGTTAAAGCTTATGTTCATTATGTTTCTTATCACATTTGTAATGGTTGTTGTTCTAGATGATGAAGAATCTGGACAATGCTTTCTTACTGGTTTGGTGATAAGAAATCTAAGCATCAGGTAAGTGTTCATTTCCATTGCACGGGAACAAGCATGTTTCTTTGGGCGTGTCTTCATTTAAAAGTCCCTAAATTTCGAAATTGTAAATTTGTCAGTACCTCAAACTGGAGATGCACGAAAACACTTGCTGACTATCTAACCGAAAGAAACATCATGGGAGTTTGTAAGTTCCTTGTGTTCACTATACTATTTAGATTGTTGTTTACATGTTATGAAATTGGATGTCTGATTTACTCTATTTGGGGATGTTTTTGTAAACACTATCAGATGATCTTGACACTCGAGCAATCACCCGTCGGTTAAGAGAAGATGGTAGTCTTATCGGGGTGTTGAGCACAGAAGAGTCCAAAACAGATGACGAGCTTCTGCAAATGTCTCGTTCATGGGATATCGTAGGTCAGAAACAGTTTCCTTTCTTTTGCAGTAGAATATAAGTATATAACCTTTGGAATATTGAACTTCTTTGGTCTGCTTGTTTGAATCTTGTAGGTATTGATCTAATAAGTGATGTTTCATGTAAATCTCCCTATGAGTGGGTTGACAAAACAAACCCTGAATGGGATTTCAACACGAATTCACGCGATGGGAAATCCTACAAAGTGAGTATTGTTACTTCTCTACTTCTTCTCTTATTAATTCTCCACACCAGCTTCTTACTCTCTTTTTTTCTATACTTTTCTCTTGAATTCGAAGGTTATCGCTTACGATTTTGGAATCAAGCAAAACATCCTAAGACGTTTATCTTCATACGGATGTCAAATCACTGTTGTTCCGTCGACATGGCCAGCTTCAGAGACGCTGAAAATGAATCCAGATGGGATTTTGTTCAGCAACGGTCCTGGAGACCCTTCTGCTGTGCCATATGCTGTTGAGACAGTTAAAGAGCTTCTCGGTAAAGTCCCTGTTTATGGAATCTGTATGGGTCATCAGTTGCTCGGCCAAGCTTTGGGGGGTAAGACCTTCAAGATGAAGTTTGGTCATCATGGAGGAAACCACCCAGTTCGTAACAACAGAACTGGCCAGGTGGAGATCAGTGCTCAGGTATATTTCCTTGCGTCTTATTCTTTTCAGCTCAAGTTTGGAACCTTTGTGCTAGGAACATGGTTACAAGTTTGACAGAATCTGAATCTGGTTGTGTGTCATTGTCTTTCTCTGTAATTTTTGTCAGAACCACAACTATGCTGTTGATCCAGCTTCACTTCCCGGAGGAGTGGAAGTGACACATGTCAATCTGAATGATGGAAGCTGTGCAGGTCTATCTTTCCCGGCAATGAATGTCATGTCTCTCCAGTACCACCCTGAAGCCTCCCCTGGACCTCACGACTCTGATAACGGTAACTGTCCTTTCTATTTCATACACTGAGTCTGAACTCGGTCAAAGACACTTACGCTTCAGTTGTACTGAAAAACCAGAAGATTAATTATGATTTTTGTATGTTTGTTTTGTTATGTCCTGTGAATGCAGCATTTAGAGAGTTCATAGAGCTGATGAAGAGATCGAAACAGAGCTCCTGATCAATGGGAGAAGGAATCTTTGTTTTGTACTATTTACTGTTTGAATCATCGCACTTAAATTTATAAAATCTACTGTTTTGTTAGTGACAATGGAGTGGTATTGTTGTTTTCGCTGTGACATGTATTAAGTAAACCATCACACACACACACACCTATTAAATAATTAAGAATTTGAAATTTTTATAAAAAAGAGAAATGTAAGGTATATATTTTGATTGGTGATCCTTTATGTAGTAAAAATAGTAAAATGATATTGTGGTTTTGTATGTTTTAAGTTCTAAATGGATACTTTTTTCATCAATGAAATACCTAAATCTGATAAACTTATTTTCTGATAAATACCTAAAAATGTTAAATCTTGCTTGATCAGTTTCTTCACCGTCCCTAAACCCTAACTTAGCGTGAAAGTCTCCAATTCTCTCCATCCAACCATGGGCGAAGATCTCTCCAAGATGGAAGAACTCTACAAGATCGAAGATTTCTCCGGTGAAGATCGCTCTCTCCATCTCTAACCAGAAAATGTTTGTTTAGATTTTTATATGATTAGATCTGTCATAGTTAACTAGCACCCAGCCCTGATCGAGTCGATCTGTGAATACTAGTATAATAATGGATCATAGTTAAACCTATCTTTTATGTGATTGGCTAACTCTGTGTATGCGTTGTCCGTTTTGTTCAGAGCCTATCACAGACGTGGAAGGGGCTCAGATGGGCATCTTCTGGGACCTCGGGGATTGCCCATTCCCTGGTAGTATGAATGATCCTGATTTGATCTATCAGAAAATCGAATCAGAACTTATTGGTAGGGGTTTTAGGGGTGAGA
>NC_025690.1:4973007-4976230 GCF_000633955.1 Camelina sativa | reverse complement strand
CATGTATTAAGTAAACCATCACACACACACACACCTATTAAATAATTAAGAATTTGAAATTTTTATAAAAAAGAGAAATGTAAGGTATATATTTTGATTGGTGATCCTTTATGTAGTAAAAATAGTAAAATGATATTGTGGTTTTGTATGTTTTAAGTTCTAAATGGATACTTTTTTCATCAATGAAATACCTAAATCTGATAAACTTATTTTCTGATAAATACCTAAAAATGTTAAATCTTGCTTGATCAGTTTCTTCACCGTCCCTAAACCCTAACTTAGCGTGAAAGTCTCCAATTCTCTCCATCCAACCATGGGCGAAGATCTCTCCAAGATGGAAGAACTCTACAAGATCGAAGATTTCTCCGGTGAAGATCGCTCTCTCCATCTCTAACCAGAAAATGTTTGTTTAGATTTTTATATGATTAGATCTGTCATAGTTAACTAGCACCCAGCCCTGATCGAGTCGATCTGTGAATACTAGTATAATAATGGATCATAGTTAAACCTATCTTTTATGTGATTGGCTAACTCTGTGTATGCGTTGTCCGTTTTGTTCAGAGCCTATCACAGACGTGGAAGGGGCTCAGATGGGCATCTTCTGGGACCTCGGGGATTGCCCATTCCCTGGTAGTATGAATGATCCTGATTTGATCTATCAGAAAATCGAATCAGAACTTATTGGTAGGGGTTTTAGGGGTGAGATGTCAATCTGGGCTTATGTTGACGACGAGAAGGATGATGTTTCCTCCTCATGGGGTGGAGAGATGTTGCGTAAGAAGACGTGGAAGAGCAGAATCTTCTTCCTTCCCAGAGGGTTTAAACCCGCCCAGAGAATGTTCAGTGACATTTATTTATGGGTAATCGACTCTTCTGTGGACTTTCCTGATCGCGATTTGATCGTAGTCTCCTCTGAAGTCAGAGGTGGCAGTTTCTTCAAACACCTTTCTGTTTTAGAATCTGGTAGACGTTACCGTGTTTTTTAGTAGATCCGACTGATTGCGTCTCATCATCAGAAAATCCCCAATGGCCAGCATTCCTATTCGATAAAATGTACTCTTTTGCAAAAAAGGACAAAGTAAGCGAGGAAGGTCCTCCCCCTAAACGTAGAATATATTAGCGTGTGAGTTCTTCTCTCTAATTCTCTGCTCCTCTTAGTTTGTTGGAATTGTCCGTTCAGTAAAATGACTTCATTTTTTTCAGGTGTTTTCTCTTACTTTGATGTCTCCCCAACCGTCCGTAGTAGCTAGCATAGCGTAGTAACACTATGCTTCGGAGAGCTTGTAGTTGGGTAGCTTAGAAGCGCTTGTGCTTGGGTAGCGCTTCTAAATACAATGTAACTCGGTAAATTAGTCTATTGTCCCTAGAGAGTACATATATAGATGTTTAATTTATAAATAGAATGTAAGTAAAAATTCTCAAACTCCTGCTCCTTCACATCTGGAAAATATAGAATATAAAACAATCATAATCAAGTTTGTCAGTTTGTCCAAAAAAACCAAGTTCACTTATTAAATTATGTTTAAAACTAACTTTAACAAAAAAAAAATTCGCAAAAAAAAAAAATTTCACTTGCATGAATGGTTAGAGAGTCTTAGACTAAATGAACATCATGCTACATTTTTCTCTGTGTGTTTTTCAAATTAATATGTGCCGCTGTGATTCTTTAACCTGTTCAACATGTCGTTTTGTGTATTTCATAGATTTTTTAATGTCACTTAAATCAGATATAAAGTGGATTTTTTCAGTCCAAATCCACTAAATCAATTTTTTTTTAAAAATAAAAAAAAAAATTATTGTATAAATTCAGTAGTTTTAATTCAGATTATTATTACAAAACCATCAAATATTTTTGTTCATTTTCTTTTAATATTTTGGTAAAGAAATTCGATTTTTTTAATATTACTGTTAGTTAAAATAAAATATCTATTTTTAATGGCCGAAATCCCGAGTTGAGAGATTAAAAACAAGCCACAGATCTACACCCTTAAAAGGGATTCTTGGGATCCAACGGCTGAGAACATGCCAGGCACAGAGAATAGATCTCTCGGCCACAGCCTACAAACGCACTCTGTCTGTCTTTCTCATCCGTAGGCTGCACTCATTCAATCTAACCCTAATTTACCGAGAAAGTCTCCAATTCTCTCCGTCGAACCATGGGCGAAGATCTAACCGAGACGAGATATTATTCCCGTAAGATCTCTCTCTCTCTCTCTCTCTCTCTCTAATCCGAAACTGTTCGTTTAGATTTTCATGTGATCGATCTGTCATAATGGTTAATGGATTTCGTAACTCGTGTTTGTGCGTTGGCCTATTAATTTGTCAAGGTGATGAGACAGTGGTCTTCTGGAACTTGGATGATTATCCAATCCCTAGTGGTGCCGATTGTGGCTCGATTTATCCTAATATCGAATTAGCTCTCCATAAAATGGGCTTTCATGGTAGAGTGTCAATCATGGCCTTTGGTGACGACAAACATGACTTGGGCAGGACCAGAATGTATAAGGAAGTAGACGGTGTACTGGGACTTGCACAGGGTTCTTCATTGTTTGAAATCGAGAGATAGAATTGTTCTCTTACTAGAGCCGCCGCCTGGTGACACTGCTCAACCATTTCTTTCTGTAGACTCAGTGGTTGAATCTACACAAGTTTTAGGTGGAGTAAAGCCTATAAGCGGAATGCCGGTACGTTATCATGATGCTCTAAATGATAAGCTTATTGAGGAGTATAAGACCACCTGTTATTACTGTCGCTGTGATTGTAATTAACACTCCTGGTGATTTGAGTTAGATATTTTGTTTTCTGTCAAAAGTTATGTATGAAAACATTCATGCATTGTTACATCTTTCTTATTTCTGTTACGTTATTACGATCCTAATTTGATCTATCAGAAAATCGAATCAGAAATTATGTTGATGTTTCCTCCTCATGGGGTGAGACGTAGTAGCTAGCATAACGTAGTAACACGATGCTTTGATGAGCTTTTTACTTGGGCAGGGTAGCTAATTGATCTCTTTACCTGTATTGAGAAGGCATCAATAACAATGTGATTATCAATATTTTGGAGAAGTAATTTTTTTCTTACCTTTTGTAATTGAGGAGCGGTGAAACAACACTTGTGAGAAAGAAGCGACTCCGAGCGGTTAGAGAAAGTAGAAATTACAAACAGAGCCTTAAAACAAACATCATATTATATTGTTTTTTTTTTTTTTTTTTTTTTTTT
>NC_025690.1:4958665-4972998 GCF_000633955.1 Camelina sativa | reverse complement strand
CTTTATAATTCATTCAGTCCACAAGTTGGAATCATACAAGCAGTGCCTCTTTTGAAGAGTAACACCTACATAAAAGATAGACATTACACACCTTAAAAAGTACTACTAGTGAAAAACTCCAAACCAAGTAACTAAAAGGGTAGGAGCCGGAGGAACAATCCGTTGCTTGAGCGTAAGAGGACCTAAGTGAAGTCTGAGGATGGTTTTAATTTGAGATATCAGAACTGAGGCTGGTCTCGATATGGCTGAGTGAAGTCGAGTGTTGCGTTCTCTCCAAATAAGATAAACCGAGGCTTGATAGGCTAACCGAAGGATAAAAGCTATGTTTTTATCCCTCGAAGGACTCTTCAACCACCTAGATCTGATCTCAAAATCAGTGGGAGAAGTGACTTGAGCCTTATCAAGAAAATACTTTCATACTTCTCTAGAGTACAAACAATCGAAGAACAAATGCTGATGAGTTTCATCCTGGTTGTTGCAAAGCAGACAAACTGAGGGAACCGAGAAACCCCACCTTACTAGTTTATCCCTTGTTAGGAGTCTATGGCGTGCATTAAGCCAAGTGATGAATGAGTGCTTTGGAATCCTGCCTTTGATCCAAACTGATTCGAACCAGTCCACTTTGGTACCCGGAGGGAATAAGAAATCCCAAATTGCCGCTGTTGAGAAGACATCAGAGGCGGGAGCTTCCCCAATTTTCCAGAGAAACCTATCATCTGCATTATCGTCAAGAGGCATCAGTGACGGCGTGGAAGGGAGGCAAGTTTTGAGCAGTTGTATTATAGGGTTGCGACTACGGGTGTTTGAGATCCACCATTGACCATGAACCACCGCATTCGCAACGACCGGAACATATTATATTGTTTAGTACATCACATAGCTGATTTTGCAACACGAAAGTTTGTTTTTTACTGATTTACTGACTTACAAGAAGTATAATACTCAAACGAAGCATCGTTATAAGAAAATTAAGATTAAAGATTTATACTACTTGCAGTAATCTCATAATCAGATGACGAGAAAGGAGCGATATATATATTTGTGAAAATGACCCCCGAATATTATCAATTGCTATCAGAAGACCCCATAAGTTTTTTCAAATTTTCAAAAAGACCAAACTGCGTGACGTTTTTTCATCTGAGACGTAGCAGCGTTTTTGGCCATTAAAATAAACTAATTTAGCTTCCTCTTCACTACAACGGCCCTCTGAATTTCGAATTCACTCTCTCTCTCACTCACAGATCGTTGCTCTTCAAGTTTGGTCTCGCGCAAGCTTTTCAATGGTGATTTAACGGTGAGATTTTTTATTCTCTGTTCAATTTCGCAATTGTGTTTGCTTGATTCGTGATCGGTTTCAATCGGATAGTACTTTGCGATCTCCGACTTGTTAAGTATTCCGTAGCCTTCTTCATACCTCTTCTCTGAAATTTCGCTAGCGTAATCTGTTTACTAGTTTGATCTTGGCGATTAATTTAGAAATTTCAATCGTTGATCGGAACAGATCTAGAATCGAATTGTGGATGATGATGATGGTTTGCTGGTGTTTCTGATTGTACCGATAGATTCATGAAGTGATCTCTATCTTGAATTAGGGTTCTGATTTCACGCTATTGGAATTTACAGATCGTCTAATTAGCAATTTGGTCATGGATACTCACACGCTCAAATCTGTCTCCGATTTGCCTGGAAATTTCCGTTCAGCTTTTAGTTTCAGGTGATTTCTCTATAAACTTTGAGATTTAGTGTTTTGATGTTTTAGTTTCAGCTTTTAGTCTAGTGCTTGCTTCAAATGTTGTGTTTTGCTTACTCAAGGAATGGTTTACACATACATGTTATCTTTTGGGAATATCATGATTCTTTTATAATATACTTTGTTAATCCAGACTTTGCTTTATGTTGCTTCTGGATTGTTCTGTGTTCAGATACTTCAACTCGCTTCAGAGCGAGTGCTTTCCACTGTGCTTTCACTCCGACATCAACATGGTTATTTCAGCGCCAACGGGAAGTGGTAAAACCGTTCTCTTTGAACTGTGTATTTTGAGGCTCCTCTCTAAGTCCATCTCTGCGGAAGGGAGGTTTCTTCATGCTAAAGGAGCTCTTAAAACAGTAAGCTTTTGAGCATTTTTCCCTGAATGTTTTGATTGATATCTCCTTTGTTTTTGCAATACACATATCAGTATTGGACTTGCTGCTACCTAGAAGTCAAATAATGGTTTCTTCTACCTATTGGTGTCAAGGTTTACATATCTCCGTCCAAGGCTTTAGTACAGGAGAAGCTGCGTGATTGGAATCAAAAGTTTAACTCATGGGGAATCAGTTGTTTGGAGCTCACAGGTGATAATGAAACCTACAGCACAAGGAATATACAAGACGCAGATATTATCTTGACTACACCTGAGGTCATATATCAATTTCTCTTTTGTTGTCTGTATTTACTGTCTGGAACTTGTTAATAGTTTCTTGTTGCCCCATGCTTATAGCCGGAACACATGCACTATATGATATTTCATTCCGTATTTAGACAAAGTGCATGCTTGTATCTTTTCTACTGTTTCTGTAGCTTACATGTTTTCCTGCAGAAATTTGATGCAGTGAGCCGTTATCGCGTTACCAGTGGAGGCCTAGGTTTCTTCAGTGATATTGCGCTTGTGCTCATTGATGAAGTTCACCTACTGAATGATCCCCGCGGAGCTGTTCTTGAGGCAATAGTCAGTAGAATAAAGATTCTTTCTAGCAATCATGAACTAAGGTCAAGTCCTTTAGCCTCCGTGCGTCTTCTGGCTGTCTCAGCTACCATCCCAAACATTGAGGACCTAGGTAAGATGGAGCGCACAATTCTAATCATATTCGGCAGATTGTATGAATTATTTTTGCTTTGTTAATTTTGCTTCGTAGTAAAAAAACTTGCTTCAAAGAACTAAAGTGGTAATACTTGTTCGATTATTGCAGCTGAATGGCTCAAGGTTCCTACCGCAGGAATTAAGAGGTAACTTATGGACTGCTTTCCAGAGAACTATGTCTTTATGTGGGTTATTTTTTTCAGTGTCATCATTGTTTATTTTTCACATGTTTTATAGGTTTGGCGAAGAAATGAGACCTGTTAAGTTGACAACTAAAGTTTTTGGTACCTGTCTCATCTCAAAAGTCATTTTTTTGGTTTGGTTAAGTGTTAAGATGATGAATTTGGTTAGCTGCCTGTTGATGACTTTCCTGTTTTGATGAATTGTAAGAAAATGTTAACCGTTTTTTTTTACAGGTTATGCTGCTGCCAAGAATGACTTCCTCTTCGAAAAGGTATACAGTTTCTGCATGTTAGATTAGATAGCCTTAGCCCCTCGTCTCTTTTGTCAATTATTCCACGACAGAAACTAAATCAGTTGTTGTCTTCCTTTCTTATATTTTCTCAAATCCAGCGCCTCCAAAACTATATCTATGGTAAGCTGATATTATCATGATTAGGATTCTTCCGTTATTGCAGTCTTGCTTAGGTTGTAACTTATACCACTCTGATGAGAAATCCTATGAATTTTCAGATATTTTAATGCAATACTCAAAAGGAAAATCTGCATTGGTTTTCTGCTCAACACGAAAAGGCGCTCAAGAGGCTGCACAAAAGCTTGCTCAGACTGCAATGACCTATGGTTACTCAAATCCATTTATTAAAAGCAGAGAACAGCAAGAACGATTAAGGGAGGCTTCGCCAATGTGCAGTGACAAACAAATGCAATCTTATATCCTCCAAGGCGGTATGGTCTATTTCACTCTTCTGAGTTTGTTGATTGTTCCTTTACTTCAGTATTGTCTGCAAACTGAATAGTACCAAAATGTCCCCATTAGTTGGTTATCACAACGGTGGACTTTGCCAAAAGGACCGCAGCCTCGTAGAAGGGCTCTTCCTTAATGGAGATATCCAAGTTATCTGCACGACCAACACTCTTGCCCATGGAATCAACCTGCCTGCACATACAGTCGTCATAAAATCAACTCAACATTTGTACGTCTTTGCATAGATATGTCCATTAAGAATTTTTTTGGCATTTAAGTTAATATCCAGTAATCCACTGACATTTTTATTCCTTTTAGCAATAAGGAAAAAGGTCACTACATGGAGTATGATCGTTCCACACTACTACAGGTAAATTATTCGAGCATCTTACATGTATAGTTTTTATAAACGTTATATTGCAGTGTGATTAGCTGCACAAGCTAATGGAGTATGCTTTAAATATATTCCTAGAAGGATTAGTAATCTCTCTTTTCTAGATGTGTGGCAGGGCTGGTCGGCCTCCATTTGATGACACGGGAATGGTTATTATTATGACAAGAAGAGAGACGGTTATTAACTGAAACTTTTCCCATATGGCTGAATCTCTTACTTAGGTTTTACTTTTCTCTAATGTTTTCTGCTTGTAATTTATTTAACAATTACAGGTCCATCTATATGAGAATCTCTTGAATGGATGCGAGGTTGTTGAATCACAGTAAGCATTGCCCAATAAACTTCGTTTTTGGAACCCTTTGCTTTCTTACACATTCTTTAAATGCTATTTGTTGGCTTCAAGAAATATTCTTCTGTTTATCTTGTTCCAGATTGCTGCCATGCTTAATAGAGCACCTAACCGCAGAAATAGTTCAACTTACTATTTCTGACATTACACGGGCAATTGAGTGGATGAAATGCTCATACCTGTACGTCAGAATGAAAAAGGTACGTTCATATGCTCTCTCAATGATTTCTCGGGCTATCATATATGGTATAGCTAACTTGGAACTTCGTATGGACAGAATCCAGAGAATTATGCTATTAAGACAGGAATTCCTAAAGATCGAGTAGAGAAGCATTTGCAAGGTGCCCTACTTACTTAGTTAGTTTACTCATTTTTTCTTTTGGGAGTTCTCATTTTTCCTATTTCCTACCAGAGCTTTGCCTTCAGAAGATCAATGAGCTTTCCCACTATCAGATGATCTGGACTGACACAGACGGTTTTGTTTTGAAACCAGAAGGTACTGAGATAGGGAGATATATGATTTCATATCTTCAATTTCAAAATATAATGCACTCTCATTCTTGTGTAGAGCCCGGAAGGCTGATGACAAAGTATTATCTAAAGTTTGACACAATGAAGTACATTATTAATGCACCGACGGGCTACAGCTTGGATGAGGCCCTTCAGATAGTATGTCGTGCTGAAGAGATATCTTGTATGTCAAATCTGCTTTGGTACATAACTCTGTTTTTACTTGATGAATGTACTAATTTATGTTTATATTAAAAATGAAGGGATACAGCTCAGACGCAATGAAAAGAAGACCTTAAATGATGTAAATGCAGATAAAGAAGGGAGGCTCAGATTCCACATCAACGATGATAAAGGAAAGCGGAAAAAACGCATCCAAACCAGAGAAGAGAAACTGTTTCTGCTTGCAAATGATTGGTTGACTGGGGATCCTTCAATCCATGATTTATCCATGACTCAGGTCCACCAACATTATATTCATGGCTTCTTTCTATCACTTAATTACGGTTACTTCTTAACTCTGCATATGAACATTGGAACTTTTGTCTCAGGATGCTAACTCTATTTGCTCGAACGGATCCAGAGTAGCCAGATGCATGAAAGAGTACTTTATATACAAAAAGAATTATAAAGGAACTCTTAGCTCAACTCTTCTAGCAAAATCACTCTATCAAAAGCTCTGGGACGACAGCCCATATTTGCTGAAACAATTACCAGGCATTGGAATGGTTACAGCAAAGGTTTCATCTCTGTTTTCTCTTTATACTCGTTCACTGCACCTTATTTTACCAGATGCTTCAGTGAATTTTTTGTCTTGGACCTTTTGTCTGAATGCCTTCTTTTGCTAGGCACTTCATTCGATGGGAGTCAGGTCATTTGAAGCTCTTGCTGAAGCTGATCCACGAAGGATAGAGATTGTTACCGGTCGAAAATATCCTTTCGGAAATACCATCAAAGAGTCTCTATCATCCCTACCTCCAAAAGTTGAAATCAAGGTCGAGGAAGTTGACGGCCAGAAGCAAGGAATATCTAAACTAGCAGTCACATTGACACGGCTATCACAACCTCTCCAATCCACAAAACGCCATTATGCTGACATGGTTAGTTGCCTTAACTTTCTGCATTTAAACTCTAACTCTACTGAAGATACTGTACCTGCATCTCCACGTCTCTGCATAGTTCTGCTCATGAACAAAAGATAACTACTAGATAAGCTACTAATCTGTATCCTTTTCCGGCAGATTGTTGGCTCAGAGGAAGAGAATCTTATCCACTTTCATGAGAAAATAAGGTGATGAGCACTTGACCAACGATAAACCATAGAGTTTTGAAAAATCCAAACACTATATCAACATTCTTGTGTTCAAGTAATCCTCTTTAAAGACATTCAAGTAAATGTAACTAATCAGTAATATTTTATTGGCAGCAGAATGGAAGACTTCTCCAGGTATGCTTATCTGTCAGCCACTCTTATCATCATTATCCCGATGCAAATCTTCGTCTAACTACATCTAAGATTTGCAATACTTCATTCATTATTTGTTGCCTTCTTCTAGTCCATATAGCGTAACCATTCTCCTGGAAAGGCCTCATCAACAAGCAAAGGCGACTGTGAAGGCTGATCTCATCTTCGAAGAATACAGTTAGTCTTCTAAATAACACCTCTGGTTTGGTAACAAAACTTGATGACCATGTAGTAAGTGAGACACTGAAATAAGTAACAAACGAAGTGTGTTTACATTTGGGCTTTTGTTATTGTAGTTGGTACTGACCTCCATGAAACACTTCTACTGAAGAAGGCAAACAACAACAAAAAAAATTACAGGAGCGAAAACAGGCTGCCTCACTATTATACTCCTATGGTGGATGCCTGCATAGTAGATGATGAAACCCCTGCTACATCTGGACCTTCAACCCGGAAGGATAGAAAAGATGATATGTGAGTACATTTTATAATCTTTCTTGCTCAGAAAAATGTCTATTTATCAGTTTCTTCATGATTACAACTTCCTCCTCAACTGCTCGATTTCCTTCTTCAGGCCTAGTTTCAAGCTCATAGATGAGGATTCAGAAGAAGGTTAGATGCTCACTACAAATTTAAATCCTTTTTCTTTTGTGTGCTTTGTATTCTATTCACCATTTTTCTTTCTTTACAGAGAAAGAGTCTTATGTGACGATGGAAGAAGATGACTGTGTCATTATTAATGAACATACAGTCTTTGACCACATACGCGAAAAAGCCAAGTGTTTTCCTTCATTGAACACTTTGAATCCAACCTCTCCAGCATCAAGAAAATCACCTCTGAAAAGGAAAAGCTTAGTGGAGAATTCTCCTGAACTCGATCCTCTATTTCAGTATGATTCTGTGCTTCGCTTACCTACAAATACTAAGGATATCAAACAAAGTGCACCGCAGATTACTAGCCCGGGTTATGCAAGCCTTGCAGACAAAACTGGTGCATAAATCTTCTTCACTCAGTATGAAGTTCTATTTTGCGTTTATAAATATTTGCTTAAAGTCTGACTATGACCTCCCATGGATCTGACAAGGTGAAAAAGAAAGACCATTCTCGGATGAAACAATATTCAACTACATAAGGAAAAGGTCAAAGAACTCTCCGGTCGTCACCACATCAAGAACCGAGGATCCTATAGCCATATGTTCTCAAGAAGGAAGCAACACAGAGATAAGTCCGTATAGAGCATATGGATTATTGGTTAGTCCTTCAACGAAAAGGCCAAGGATCACATCTGATGCACCTACAGAAATTCTTTCTTTTGATATCTCGATGGTCAAGGGAAGCAGCACAAGCTTAGAGCAGAATAAGGGATTATGCTTAACACTTGCAGGTAAGTCCAAAGAATCTGATTCTTTTCTTGGATTCAAAAGCGTCTTCTCTTTTCTGTGACTTTCTCACATACAAAACTCAATGTTGGTGAGTCTCTAGGCTCCTAGAGAGCACATAGTAATTACTAATGATAGTGGTAAAGATAAATAGATAATTAGGACAAAAATTAGTTTCTTTAAAACAAGAACTGCATGCTGTTTTGTTTAAAAAAGGAATGGTTGTGAAACTACCAAAAATACAATAGCATTAGACAGAGAGAACCATAAAGGGGAAAAAAAAACCTTTTTAGTTTTCTATTGCATCATCTGTTTATAAAACAAAAACTAGTAAAACAAGAGAAATAATTGAAACTTGTTTGAGGAAGATCCGCTTGAACCACAAGCCTAAGAATCACAAAACTTAGCAGCTTGTTCTATTCCCCTTGATTTATAAGGTGCAATGTTGTGGCTTCCAAATTGGAATTGACCAAATAAATCATTTTCAATGCACTCGTACATTTTCTTGCAGAGTGTATCAACCGAAGCACTCATATCGATGAGTTGACTCTTCATATTTATTACTTCTTTTTGATCATACTCATGAAAAGGCGCTTCTAAAATTTTGGAAAGTTTCTCAACATTACCTTCAAGTTGCTGCTGCTGATCTTCAAACAGATTCTTCTTTATCTCTCTCTCTTCATCGCTCATCTCATCTTTGAACAACTCTTCCCCAAACATGTAGAACGCGAAAGGATATGAATACGAAAGAATCCTTCTTGATCTGAATAACCGGTTCACTCCATCTGTAACCCAACTGTATTCTTTAAACACGTCTTGATCCTTGGTTTCAGAATTGAACACTGCCTTCTCAAGGATACTCTTCCTAAGTTTATCCTCTAGCTTCGATGAATCGGTATGTGCTTTGTAGTGGTAATGGTAATGTGTGTACCTGTCCAAATCCCTTTTGGCTCTATCCATTTGCCCTGCTTTGTCATCTTTGTACCGACCACAGCTATGACCAGCGATACTCCGATAACTATGAGTCTTTCCAGTAGCTTCACCACACAGCCAGCAAAAACACTGCCCGCAAATACAAGTCATGTGATTGCACCCATCCCTCTTTTCAACAGGTTTGCTACATTTGGGACACAGCTTAGTGTTAACTGTTATCCAATTAACAGTCTCAGACTCGTCTGCACACTTTTTAGTCCATAGCTTCCACATCAAACAAGAGCAAGGAGAGTGAGACTCACTCAGACAACTGAAACAGAACTGATGTCCACATGAACACTCAACCTCATCGTCGTCGTCATCTACCGTTTTTTGTATCGCGTTCCCGCAATGCGGTGTGCTTGGACACCACTTCACCATCTTGTTATCTTCGACATACGACTCAAGGAGGATACGATCAAACTTCTCAGCTAACTCCGGACTAACTAGTCTCCTAACAACATCCTCGTCGCAAATCACGTTGCATTTATGAGCCATACATCTAATCCTTTTGCTCTCACCTTCATTAATCCTCACAGTAAAATGTCCCTTCCAACAATCATTGCAAAACCTATGACCACACTCCATTCTTGTCATGGCATGTTTTGATAAATCCTCTTCCATGCAGATATCACACTCCCTCGTCTTCTTCGCCTTCTTCTTCTTCCTCTTACTCGTCTTCTCCTTCTTCTTCCTCTTGGAATTAACTACGCAAGGGTCAAAAACTGTCAGACCAGCACAAGTAAACAAAAAATCTTTGCCTTGATCATCATACACAGAGAACAAATTATCAATCTTCCATTGGTAATGAATAAGAAGTATCCTCGCTTGGTTCTCCTTAACTGATAAAAATTCCATAACCCTAACCAAAACATCCTTCTGTGCTGCTTTAAGTGTTTCCTTCGTGATCACCTGGCTCGTAGGTTTTCTAGAGTGTTGCAAACCCGACTCTTCCTCGTCGCAACCCTCCTCCTGATCATGATCATCGGGTTCGGAGGAGTAGCAATAATCTTCCTCCTCGAAACTTAAATATTCGTCATCCATGGATCAAAATAATTAAGAGACGATCAGATCAAAAATATCGACCAAGAGAGCGAGAGTTATGAAGACGATGAAGTTAGACGACAAGTTTCATACACTTGGCAAGGTCTTTTGTAGAGAATTGTTACTTTGTTGGACTCAGTAACGCAAACCTTTATATATAGGGCAGTATGGTTCCTTTTTATAGATGGAATTAACTATTTCCATATTTAAAATTAAAGTAAACTTCTCTTCTTTTTCCTAATTGAATTCGAGATGTCCTTATTTAATTTCCTATTATTATTTATAATTTGAGCATCTTTATATATTTTCTAATTTTCTTCTACTACAAAATGTAAACATGTTTTTTTTTTCTTAAAAGTAGAACTCACTAAGAGACTGGTCGGTGAACTTGTTAAGTTTAATTATGTATTGGTGTTATTATCCAGACTGTTTTTCTTTGTTGGGATTTTTTTTAAAAATTTTATACTTCCACCTCACCATTTGTACTTTTGTAGATTATAATTGGTATTGTGTATGCGTATAATCTGGGATCCGGGCCGTTTTACTTCATAAAAATGCATCCGGATTCGCATTATCAAATCTTGAATCCGTCTAAATTAGATCCAAATTAGCAAAATATTTATTATGTTTGTAAAATTTTATATATATATTTTTTATATGGAAAACATTCTAAATAGTCTTTCTATAAATATATTTTTGACAACATTTAATAAAAGTTATCATACTATTTTTTTAAATTATTATTTTTATTTTTTAATGAATCTATATCCGAATATAGATATTAACTATGTTGAATGGACTCTTTTTTTGAGGTCCATTTTCTGTAGGGGTGGACATTTAAACCGAACCGAACCAACCAAACTCAAACCGACCCAAACAAAACACAATCCTACACTTTAATTATTCGGTTATATTTCTTCTCGACCCAAATGGTTTGGTTCGGTTTTAAACCGAACTAAACCGATAACCCAATGTGTTTTTTAAATTAATTAATAATATTATTGAATTTATAAGTATGTGATCTTCTTAGCTATTACCACTTGCATTTGGTTTCTATTTTACTTTATTTTAACTTTTCTAATAAAACCTAAATATAAATATAGATTTAATTATATTTAATATTAGGTACTTAATTTTAATTTTCTAGCTTTTTTAATTTTCTAGCTTTTTTAATTTATTTGATTAATTAAATATTATAAAACCATAATCAATTTTTTTTGTTACATTAACTGATTTTTAAACCGAATTAAAACCTAACCAAACTAAAACCAAACCAAACCAAACTGAACCAAACATAAACCGACCCGAACACAAACCAAACCAAACTAACTTCGGTTGAGTTTGGTTAGAGTTTTACCAAAACCGAACAAATCAAACCGAACCGAACCCGAATTTAAACCGAAGTGCCCACTCCTAACTTTTTGTTTCTAAAATGTTTTGGAAATGGAAACTCGTGGAAACACATAAATATGATTCATAAAAATCTCTTAGAAATACAATGGTTTCCATTTTGGAAACACGATGGTTTCATTTTGGAAATGCGATGGAAACTCGTTTTCTTTTAGTTTGAAAATTTATTAAATAATTTGGAAATATAAGAATTTATGATACATATAAATATATCATATTATTAGTATTTAATTTAATTATTTAATAACCAAGTCGCCTTGGTCCAGTGGTAAATGGAGAAAATTTCCGCCACCTGGGTTCGAGTAGCATTGGCCACGGGGGTTCGACTTTTAACATGGTTTCCTTCGGCCCCAGGAGATTAGTCTTTGGGCCTAGGAAGCCTTTACGATCACTCCTGAATTATCAAAAAAAAAAAATTAATTATTTAATATTTATGTTTTGAATTTGTGTATTTCAAATATTTCATTTAATATGATTTTATGTTTAGTATTTGATTATATATATATAAGTATATACATAGTTTCTATTTTCTAATTTTTTAAAAACATTATTTATTGTTTCGGAAATGTTTCACTTTTGTGTATCAATTTATGTTTCCATGCAACCTAAGATATTAACGGAAAATCGAATATCTAGAAAGACATATATCCGAATAGTTAAAATTTAGATCTGGATCCGATGCACCACTATTATCTGTTTATAATATTTTTTTTTAAGTGAAAATTATATTGTTGGAGTTTACGTTGGGACCTCGAATCATTGTATATAAGAGGATTTGCGTTGGGACCTCGAACCATTGTACAGTATAAGGATATCTAGAAGATACGTAAATCTTCCATATTCATATGGAAGATTTGTAAATAATCTATATGATCACATTAGTTAGGATAGTAGGTTAAATGACATTTGTATATATATGCTTGATTGCTTGTACATTGTTATGCCATGCTTATAGAGTAAATACTAATTCTTCCAATCACAACTCTCATCCTTTTCTACACATTGTAGTAGGCTTGTAGCTCCTGCTCCATAATGTGAACTGGCCTTGCAAGAGCGATGACTACAAATAAAATTTATGGGTAACTAGGTAAAAGTATTTAACAGTTAGTTGTGATGGTTTTAGAGATGGTTTTGCATCCTCCTAAAATGGTTATGATGAACCCATTAAGAAAACAACCCCATTAAGAAGAGCCAACCATAAATAACGCTACATCATCTGTCTATGAAACAACGACCACTGAAAAGGGAAAACTAAACAAATAAACTTATATAATCAAAATAATAACTTCTCATGATCTACGAAGATCCGCTTGAACCACAATCAGAAGATTTGTCAGGACAAAACGCAGTTGCTTGTTCTATTCCCTTTGACCTGTAAGGTGCAACGTTGTGGACTCCAAATTGGATTGGATCCAACAATTCATTCTCAATGCACTCATACATTTGCTTGCATAGTTTATCGACCAAAGAACTCAAATTGTTGAGTTGCCTCTTCATCTCCACTACTTCCATAAAACAGTATCCATCAAAAGGCTCTTCTAAAACCTTGGAAAGTTTCTCAACATTACCTTCAAGTTGCTGCTGCTGTTCCTCGAACAGATTCTTCTTTATCTCTCTCTCTTTATCACTCATCTCGTCTTTGAACAACTCTTTCCCAAACATGTAGAACGCGAAAGGATATGAATACGAAAGAATCCTTCTTGATCTGAATAACCGGTTCACTCCATCTATAACCCAACTGTATTCTTTAAACACGTCTTGATCCTTGGTTTCAGAATTGAACACTGCCTTCTCAAGGACACTCTTCCTAAGTTTATCCTCTAGCTTCGATGAATCGGTATGTGCTTTGTAGCGGTAATGGTAATGTGTGTACCTGTCCAAGTCCCTTTTGGCTCTCTCCAATTGCCTTACTTTGTCATCTTTGTACCGACCACAACTATGACCCTCAATAGTCGTCCAAGTATGGCTGACTCCAGTAGCTTCACCACACAGCCAACAAAAATGCTGCCCACACTTACAAGTCATGAGATTGCAACCATCTCGTTTTGAAATAGGTTTGCTACATTTGGGACAAAGCTTTGTGTTAACTGTTATCCAGTTCACAGACTCTGACTCGTCGGCACACTTTTTAGTCCATAGCTTCCACATTAAACAAGAGCAAGGAGAGTGAGACTCACTAAGACAGCTGAAACAGAACTGATGTCCACATGAACACTGAACCTCGCTGCCGTCATCTTCCATCTTTATCGCATTCCCGCAATGTGGTGTGCTTGGACACCACTTCACCTTCATGTTGTCTTCGACATACGACTCAAGGAGGAAACGATCAAACTTCTCAGCTAACTCCGGACTAACTAGTCTCCTAACAACATCCTCGTCGCAAATAGCGTTGCATTTATGAGCCATACATGTAATCCTTTTGCTCTCCCCTTCATTGATCCTCACAGTAAAATGTCCCTTCCAACAATCATTACAAAAGCTATGACCACACTCCATTCTCGTCATCATATGACTTGGTAAATCATCTTCCATGCAGATATCGCAACACTTCATCATCGTCCCACCATTCGATGTAACCAAACAAGGATCAAAAACAGTAAGACCAGCAAGAGAAAACAAACGATCTTTGCCTTGATCAGTATACACAGAGAACAACTTATCAACGTCCCATTGATAATAAATAAGAAGTATCCTCGCTTGGTTCTCCTTAACCGATAACAATTCCATAACCCTAACCAAAACATCCTTCTGTGCTGCTACAAGTGATTCTTTAGTGATCACCTGGCTCGTAGGCTTTGTCGAGGATACGTGTTGCAAATCTGACTCTTCATCGTTGTAACAGATCTCCTGGTCATCGAAGGAGTAATCATAATCCACTTCTTCTTCCTCCTCTTGCTCCTCCAAGCTCAGATATTCGTCATCCATGGATCGACAAAAAGAAGAAAAAAAGAAGAGGACTCTTTGGAGGAGACGATCAATTAAAGGGATAAGATTGGATATGAAACGTCTCATATATATTGGGGTTGGGGGGGGGGGGGGGGGGG
>NC_025690.1:4936815-4958448 GCF_000633955.1 Camelina sativa | reverse complement strand
GGGGGGGGGGGGGGGGGGGGGGGGGGCGAGATCTTGAGAATTGTTAGGAAACTAGGGCAGTATTGTTGATCTTTTTCAATAAAGGAAAATATCTCTCTTAGTTTATCTTTCATGAATTAAATCTACAATTTCCTTACTTTTTCCAAAAAAAACATTAAATATATAAAGTTCATTAATACAATCCTGTGATACATGTCACCTCTATTGATCATTAAATGTTGGCTTGTGTTAAAACATTTTTAGTTTTTATTCTTTAATAAAATTGGAAAATAGTCTGGAAAATTCCCTAAAAAAAACACAAACTATTAAATATTTGAGAAAAAAACATCAACTTTTTTATTGCCAAAAAAATTAACGAACCATTTTTTAGCTGACAAAAAAACACGAACTATTACTTTTCTAATTTATCCTCGTATCCGTTACTATGTCAACAGCGTCGTGAATTCGTAACTATGTTTGGAAAAAATTCCAGAAACATATCTAAATTATTTAATTTTGCCAGAAAAATCATTGGATTTTTTTCTTTATTGGCAGAAAAATCATTGGATTTTTTTGTTTATTGGCAGAAAAATACACACTGCATATCAAAAAGTTTTTTTTCCCCATTAACAATATTAGGTGGTCACAACTCATAGCTTCTTAGAGCAAGCCCATGGGTGATTTTTTGATCAATGACTTTTTAATTAAAAAAAAAAATTAAAAAGGTGAGGAAAGAGAGATCTTGTGTATTGTATTAAGACATGCTGTCACCATCTCAATGCTCATTGTAAAAACAAAAATAATTAATTAAATTAGATAATAGTATTGTATTAAAATATTAATAAAATCTACATAGGATCTCAATTTTAAAAGTTTACCGATGGGAACGCCCTTATACTCTCTTGGATCTATGTAGACTTTATAAATTTTGGGACTACATCAACACTAAAACTCTAAATTTCCTGAGAGCTCCAAAGACCTTTGTAGACCTTTAGAGATTCTCTCGTAAAACGATTCATGACTAACCCCTTTCAAAAATTATGTTTTGATGTATTTACGACAATTTTGAAAAAAGTTTATATTTTCTATTTTATTTTATATTTTCTATTAATATGGATAGAAATAACTAGACATATATTTAATAACATATATTTTATTTTATTATTGTTACTATTAATCCTCGTTTAATCTCCGAATTTTTAAACAAGGCTTCTATGTATGAGGATCAATGGAGTAGATGAATTATGAGCTCTGACAACCATAAATTGTTAATGAAAAAAAATTCTTCTTTATTTACGTAATTTTCTTGCAACGAAAAACAATTCATGTATTTTTCTGGCAAAATTAAATAATTTAAGTTTGTTCTTGGAAAATTTTCCCAAAAATAGTAACACGATTACAACACTGTTAACAGTTTTAACATAGACGAGGAGAAAATAGAAAAAGTAATAGTTCATGTTTTTTTCTCAGCTAAAAATTTGTTGGTGTATTTTTCTGAATTCTGAGACTGAAGAAAGTTCCTGTTTTTTTTTGGGAAATATTAAATAGTTCATGTGTTTTTGAGAATTTTTTCTGAAAATAATCATATTTCTATTTATACTAATTTACATTTTTATATCTTTTTTTTAACTTTTCTTTTCGTTAACCAAAAAGAAAAACTAACAAAATAACAAGACTATATATGCTAACTAGATAAAGACCCGCCCGATGTGCGGGTTTAAAGTTTTATAAATATGGTAATTTATAAGTTTTATTTTTGCTATAATATATTGATTTATATTTATTTACAAATATTTTATGTATGTTACCATTAAAATCGTATTTTTTACACCAAAATATATTGTATTTTACAAATATATTTTTTACCACCACCTCGAAAATGTCTATATGAAACTCATTAAGACAACTATTATATGTCTTTTACTTTCACTATTGCATAATGTTTTTAATTACTAAATTATTGGCTAAAAAAATATTTCGAATAAAAGATATTTTACATAGTAAACTAATCAATTATGTAACATCACAATAGTGTATGACCAACCATGGAGAGAACCTCGGCTCCGCTGTTCTCCCTTAGAGAACCTTGCCTCCAACCTCTTCTACCATGGAGAGAACCTTGGCTCCACCTTCCTCTCTTGGGGAGATAATCTTGCATCCAACCTCCTCCACCTTCATCCCTTGAGAAGATAACCTTACATCTAACCTCCTCCACCATAAAGAGAACCTCGGCTCTGCCCTCCTCATATGCAGAGAACATGTTCACGTCTTTTAGCTATATCAAAATGGCTTGCTCCGACAACCTATTCATTTAAAAACCCTTTTCTAACGTCATAAAAGTTTTTGATAGTTACTAATGTTAAATTTTCCAATGTATTTGTGGAAGTGTTTTTGACGCACTATTATGTAGTCTTTATCTCTGGAACGACCGGACTCCCACTCCATGGGCCCACTTTCCTCAGTGGGCCTCACGTCTACTTCTGGCCCACCCATATCTGACGGCCGGTTTGTACGTCCAGGAGGCTCTAAAATGTTACCCCTATAAATCACATATGATCTTTTCCAATGTTTTGTCCTCACTCGCACATCTCTGACAATCACTTCCCGAAAGGTCACTCATCCTAAAACTACTCCAGCTCAAACATGTTTAACTTTGGAGTTCTCTCAGGACCTTTGATCGAAAAGATAAGAGCACTTTGGTGACATAGGTGGACAAATCATTTCTTTTAAACCTATCCGCAAACCAGGGTGTCACAGTCTCCGAACTCCTATGGATCTATCAACAAAAATTTATGTTTTTCCAATTTATCTATCTGTGTTTGTTGTAAGCTTTTGTTTGATTAGCCTATTTTATCTAACCATTAGGGTGATGAGCTTCTACTCTTTATTTCTTTTTGGGATTAAATGAATGGTAACAATTATGATTGCACAAAAACGGTCTATGACCAACCAATCAAGGTTGAAGAAATAGAAGAAAATTAATATGACATAAATAACGAAATAAAAGAAAATTATAAGCACGATAATATATGAATTCCAAATAATTCAAAGGTGAAAAGATAAATTAAATAAAAATAGAAAAATACTACATTAAATTTTAAAATACAACATTCGAAAAAAGGCACATATATTAATCTTTTTCTGGGTCAATACATTAATCTTACCTATTACAAACTGAAAAAGGAGATAGTAGGAGAAAATTTTGGTTTAAAAAATAAGAAAAATATACCTTTCAATTATTTTTTTTACCAATAGAACAAAGTTGAAAGTAATATTTTTGAATAAATTATTTTGTTAGATGAAAAATATGAGACAATCTATGTTTATATAGAACTGAGTATTTACAAAATTTAGAATTAACAATTAACTGTATATTTTCCTTAATCTCATTTCTATTTTCCTATAGAATTAATAACTTAAAATTAAAAATAAATAATTAATGATATAATTTTTAATTTTATGAATATATATATATATATTATATAATCTTCTTATAATTATTTTGAAAAAACTTTTAATTTTTGTAATTTATTTGATAATTATCTTTTACATTATTAATATTGTTTAAAACAAAAAATTTTTGTTTTTGTTGTAATGTCAAATCCCTCCTACTAAATATTAATTTTTACACATGTTAAAATCTCAGATTGATATAAACTTAACACATGTCAAAATCTTGTTAATGACTAACTTTTGAAAACCAACTTTATATAATAAGATTTTTTTCTTTTAGGATTAGACCAAGAATTCAATATAACTCAGATTTGTTTTGTATATATAAATATAATTATTGTAGGAGAATTTTCTTTAGGAAATACATGTATTTTTGTGGTAAGATTATCTTTATAATTTTTTTTATGATTAGTAATTATTTTTATTTCTTGATTTTTCTGAATGATTCTTTTAAAAAAAATTAGAAAGTTGTGTAAAATTGACACTTGTCACAATCTTATGAGTTAGTAACTTTTGAAATTAACATGTGTCAAGATCTAGTGATTTAGTAACTTTTGAAACCATGCTTTATATAATAAGATTTTACTAGGGCATCAGTTACTCCACTCTATTTTAAAGTCAAAACTACTATTTTATATCTTACTCTAAAATAGAAAAAATGATGAGATTGCTATATAATTAGTAACTCTGTTTTCACGTCTATTTTTGTTACTCTAACTTTATTTTGGAGTAAAACCATACTTTATTTTTGAGTTATCCTATTTTAGAGTAAAAATAGAGATATACATTGGAGATAGTTTTATGTTCTTGCTAAATTAGTTTTTTTGACATATATCAAAAATAATAAATTTTAATTAGCATGGACATTAATCAATATATAACCACTTAAATGTTTTTACTCACTTTTTTCCCCTAGAGTAGTTTTCACTAGTATATATAGAGACTAGATGCAAGTTTGAATATTAGATGATGGGATTGTTTTTTTTAAAGAAATGTGAAATTTATATATAGTGAACGAAGCTATACATTGTGTGTAGTAGCAGACTGAAACAAATCAGTCAAAATAGAGCAGCCTAGAACTGAGGATTACAAATAAAAGAGAACTGAAACAGCTAATAACATATCATTGTTGCAGACGTGATAAAGTTGATAATGGCTTTGGTAATAGTGCCAACCAAGGCGGTTGTTGTGTGAAAACCTTAGCCATGATGCTATTTTGAAAGACACTAATAAAAAAAGATTAGAGATGAATTCTATTAGAATGCAAATTAAAGAATATTTAAATAACAATAGAGTCATATTTCAATATATATATATATTAGTTTATTTGATTATAAATTTATGATATTGATGAGATTATATTTTTACTTATGATTTTCAAAAAAGTTATTATCTTATTATTTTATCGAAATGTGTCCCTTTTTACACCGGCCCAACTTGGGACCGAAAAAATTTATTAATTTATAGCGAGTATTAATTTATAAAAGTTTTACTGTAGAAAGATATTCTTATATTTAAAATCTACCCTATAATTGATTTTGAAATTTTGGTAACTTATATCTATATATATATTTTTGGAGACATTTATAAAATAAATCCTCAAGTTGATACTTATTTACAAGCATGCCATTTTCATTAAATAATTAATTTAATAAACAAATTAACTCTACTTATATTTGATTTTTTTTATAGAAACTAATTATTTTAAAAAGTAGCAAATATAATTGTAAATGTATACAGATTTTATTTCCTTATTTTATAAGGAGGTGAGTGAAGATGTATTGTTCTTTAAAAATTTGAAAAACTGATGTGATAAAAAATGATTTTTAGCCTCACATACTATATTTTACTTTCACGGGTTTCGTATGATGAGTTTTTGCGGATTAAAAATCTTTGAACATGTTGTATGATTCGCCTAGCATGACGGGTTTAGACTATAGAACCAACAATAAAACTATTAGTTTATTTCATATACTATAGTTTTGTAGTCATAGTTTAGAAAATTAGCTTATCAATTATTTAGTATGTGAACTACAAAATATTACACATACTACAACATATTCTTATAGAAAACAAAACTAAGTGTTTTAAAATTTTATATTCTATCTTATAACAAATTTAATGTAATTAGGTTATAAACTGTATAAAACGTAAGAAANAAATTTATGTTTTTCCAATTTATCTATCTGTGTTTGTTGTAAGCTTTTGTTTGATTAGCCTATTTTATCTAACCATTAGGGTGATGAGCTTCTACTCTTTATTTCTTTTTGGGATTAAATGAATGGTAACAATTATGATTGCACAAAAACGGTCTATGACCAACCAATCAAGGTTGAAGAAATAGAAGAAAATTAATATGACATAAATAACGAAATAAAAGAAAATTATAAGCACGATAATATATGAATTCCAAATAATTCAAAGGTGAAAAGATAAATTAAATAAAAATAGAAAAATACTACATTAAATTTTAAAATACAACATTCGAAAAAAGGCACATATATTAATCTTTTTCTGGGTCAATACATTAATCTTACCTATTACAAACTGAAAAAGGAGATAGTAGGAGAAAATTTTGGTTTAAAAAATAAGAAAAATATACCTTTCAATTATTTTTTTTACCAATAGAACAAAGTTGAAAGTAATATTTTTGAATAAATTATTTTGTTAGATGAAAAATATGAGACAATCTATGTTTATATAGAACTGAGTATTTACAAAATTTAGAATTAACAATTAACTGTATATTTTCCTTAATCTCATTTCTATTTTCCTATAGAATTAATAACTTAAAATTAAAAATAAATAATTAATGATATAATTTTTAATTTTATGAATATATATATATATATTATATAATCTTCTTATAATTATTTTGAAAAAACTTTTAATTTTTGTAATTTATTTGATAATTATCTTTTACATTATTAATATTGTTTAAAACAAAAAATTTTTGTTTTTGTTGTAATGTCAAATCCCTCCTACTAAATATTAATTTTTACACATGTTAAAATCTCAGATTGATATAAACTTAACACATGTCAAAATCTTGTTAATGACTAACTTTTGAAAACCAACTTTATATAATAAGATTTTTTTCTTTTAGGATTAGACCAAGAATTCAATATAACTCAGATTTGTTTTGTATATATAAATATAATTATTGTAGGAGAATTTTCTTTAGGAAATACATGTATTTTTGTGGTAAGATTATCTTTATAATTTTTTTTATGATTAGTAATTATTTTTATTTCTTGATTTTTCTGAATGATTCTTTTAAAAAAAATTAGAAAGTTGTGTAAAATTGACACTTGTCACAATCTTATGAGTTAGTAACTTTTGAAATTAACATGTGTCAAGATCTAGTGATTTAGTAACTTTTGAAACCATGCTTTATATAATAAGATTTTACTAGGGCATCAGTTACTCCACTCTATTTTAAAGTCAAAACTACTATTTTATATCTTACTCTAAAATAGAAAAAATGATGAGATTGCTATATAATTAGTAACTCTGTTTTCACGTCTATTTTTGTTACTCTAACTTTATTTTGGAGTAAAACCATACTTTATTTTTGAGTTATCCTATTTTAGAGTAAAAATAGAGATATACATTGGAGATAGTTTTATGTTCTTGCTAAATTAGTTTTTTTGACATATATCAAAAATAATAAATTTTAATTAGCATGGACATTAATCAATATATAACCACTTAAATGTTTTTACTCACTTTTTTCCCCTAGAGTAGTTTTCACTAGTATATATAGAGACTAGATGCAAGTTTGAATATTAGATGATGGGATTGTTTTTTTTAAAGAAATGTGAAATTTATATATAGTGAACGAAGCTATACATTGTGTGTAGTAGCAGACTGAAACAAATCAGTCAAAATAGAGCAGCCTAGAACTGAGGATTACAAATAAAAGAGAACTGAAACAGCTAATAACATATCATTGTTGCAGACGTGATAAAGTTGATAATGGCTTTGGTAATAGTGCCAACCAAGGCGGTTGTTGTGTGAAAACCTTAGCCATGATGCTATTTTGAAAGACACTAATAAAAAAAGATTAGAGATGAATTCTATTAGAATGCAAATTAAAGAATATTTAAATAACAATAGAGTCATATTTCAATATATATATATATTAGTTTATTTGATTATAAATTTATGATATTGATGAGATTATATTTTTACTTATGATTTTCAAAAAAGTTATTATCTTATTATTTTATCGAAATGTGTCCCTTTTTACACCGGCCCAACTTGGGACCGAAAAAATTTATTAATTTATAGCGAGTATTAATTTATAAAAGTTTTACTGTAGAAAGATATTCTTATATTTAAAATCTACCCTATAATTGATTTTGAAATTTTGGTAACTTATATCTATATATATATTTTTGGAGACATTTATAAAATAAATCCTCAAGTTGATACTTATTTACAAGCATGCCATTTTCATTAAATAATTAATTTAATAAACAAATTAACTCTACTTATATTTGATTTTTTTTATAGAAACTAATTATTTTAAAAAGTAGCAAATATAATTGTAAATGTATACAGATTTTATTTCCTTATTTTATAAGGAGGTGAGTGAAGATGTATTGTTCTTTAAAAATTTGAAAAACTGATGTGATAAAAAATGATTTTTAGCCTCACATACTATATTTTACTTTCACGGGTTTCGTATGATGAGTTTTTGCGGATTAAAAATCTTTGAACATGTTGTATGATTCGCCTAGCATGACGGGTTTAGACTATAGAACCAACAATAAAACTATTAGTTTATTTCATATACTATAGTTTTGTAGTCATAGTTTAGAAAATTAGCTTATCAATTATTTAGTATGTGAACTACAAAATATTACACATACTACAACATATTCTTATAGAAAACAAAACTAAGTGTTTTAAAATTTTATATTCTATCTTATAACAAATTTAATGTAATTAGGTTATAAACTGTATAAAACGTAAGAAAAAAAATATTCTAAACAAAATTATAAATTAATTAGATAAAATTTAATCAATTGGAAATTTAAAAACTAAATAATTTAAAATATTATTTAAAATAAATTAATTTATAATTTAGTCTTGCGGTGTACCACGGGTGAAAACCTAGTTAAATACATAATTGTTTCAAAAATGAAGTTTTATTTCTGAAAAATGCTACAAAAATACTAGTAGACTAGATTTTAACCCGCAGTACACCGCAGTCATATAATTTCTATTATAATTTATATTTTATGTTGTATCTATTTGCTAAATATTGAATGTTTTGTAAATAAAGGAATAACTAAATTTTCTAGTTGTTGTGCGGAAAAATATTTAATTATTTTTAACCCGCAATACACTTCATGACCATTTGTTTGTTATATTTAGTTTGTTTTGTTTAGTGTTTGAGATTATATTTTGATTTTTAATTATTATAACAAAAAATAAGGGATCTAAATAAATAATCAGTAATTATATGCAGTGATTAAGTCACATTTTTCCTAATGATTTAATTATTTTATACAATCTTNATAATTAATGATATAATTTTTAATTTTATGAATATATATATATATATTATATAATCTTCTTATAATTATTTTGAAAAAACTTTTAATTTTTGTAATTTATTTGATAATTATCTTTTACATTATTAATATTGTTTAAAACAAAAAATTTTTGTTTTTGTTGTAATGTCAAATCCCTCCTACTAAATATTAATTTTTACACATGTTAAAATCTCAGATTGATATAAACTTAACACATGTCAAAATCTTGTTAATGACTAACTTTTGAAAACCAACTTTATATAATAAGATTTTTTTCTTTTAGGATTAGACCAAGAATTCAATATAACTCAGATTTGTTTTGTATATATAAATATAATTATTGTAGGAGAATTTTCTTTAGGAAATACATGTATTTTTGTGGTAAGATTATCTTTATAATTTTTTTTATGATTAGTAATTATTTTTATTTCTTGATTTTTCTGAATGATTCTTTTAAAAAAAATTAGAAAGTTGTGTAAAATTGACACTTGTCACAATCTTATGAGTTAGTAACTTTTGAAATTAACATGTGTCAAGATCTAGTGATTTAGTAACTTTTGAAACCATGCTTTATATAATAAGATTTTACTAGGGCATCAGTTACTCCACTCTATTTTAAAGTCAAAACTACTATTTTATATCTTACTCTAAAATAGAAAAAATGATGAGATTGCTATATAATTAGTAACTCTGTTTTCACGTCTATTTTTGTTACTCTAACTTTATTTTGGAGTAAAACCATACTTTATTTTTGAGTTATCCTATTTTAGAGTAAAAATAGAGATATACATTGGAGATAGTTTTATGTTCTTGCTAAATTAGTTTTTTTGACATATATCAAAAATAATAAATTTTAATTAGCATGGACATTAATCAATATATAACCACTTAAATGTTTTTACTCACTTTTTTCCCCTAGAGTAGTTTTCACTAGTATATATAGAGACTAGATGCAAGTTTGAATATTAGATGATGGGATTGTTTTTTTTAAAGAAATGTGAAATTTATATATAGTGAACGAAGCTATACATTGTGTGTAGTAGCAGACTGAAACAAATCAGTCAAAATAGAGCAGCCTAGAACTGAGGATTACAAATAAAAGAGAACTGAAACAGCTAATAACATATCATTGTTGCAGACGTGATAAAGTTGATAATGGCTTTGGTAATAGTGCCAACCAAGGCGGTTGTTGTGTGAAAACCTTAGCCATGATGCTATTTTGAAAGACACTAATAAAAAAAGATTAGAGATGAATTCTATTAGAATGCAAATTAAAGAATATTTAAATAACAATAGAGTCATATTTCAATATATATATATATTAGTTTATTTGATTATAAATTTATGATATTGATGAGATTATATTTTTACTTATGATTTTCAAAAAAGTTATTATCTTATTATTTTATCGAAATGTGTCCCTTTTTACACCGGCCCAACTTGGGACCGAAAAAATTTATTAATTTATAGCGAGTATTAATTTATAAAAGTTTTACTGTAGAAAGATATTCTTATATTTAAAATCTACCCTATAATTGATTTTGAAATTTTGGTAACTTATATCTATATATATATTTTTGGAGACATTTATAAAATAAATCCTCAAGTTGATACTTATTTACAAGCATGCCATTTTCATTAAATAATTAATTTAATAAACAAATTAACTCTACTTATATTTGATTTTTTTTATAGAAACTAATTATTTTAAAAAGTAGCAAATATAATTGTAAATGTATACAGATTTTATTTCCTTATTTTATAAGGAGGTGAGTGAAGATGTATTGTTCTTTAAAAATTTGAAAAACTGATGTGATAAAAAATGATTTTTAGCCTCACATACTATATTTTACTTTCACGGGTTTCGTATGATGAGTTTTTGCGGATTAAAAATCTTTGAACATGTTGTATGATTCGCCTAGCATGACGGGTTTAGACTATAGAACCAACAATAAAACTATTAGTTTATTTCATATACTATAGTTTTGTAGTCATAGTTTAGAAAATTAGCTTATCAATTATTTAGTATGTGAACTACAAAATATTACACATACTACAACATATTCTTATAGAAAACAAAACTAAGTGTTTTAAAATTTTATATTCTATCTTATAACAAATTTAATGTAATTAGGTTATAAACTGTATAAAACGTAAGAAAAAAAATATTCTAAACAAAATTATAAATTAATTAGATAAAATTTAATCAATTGGAAATTTAAAAACTAAATAATTTAAAATATTATTTAAAATAAATTAATTTATAATTTAGTCTTGCGGTGTACCACGGGTGAAAACCTAGTTAAATACATAATTGTTTCAAAAATGAAGTTTTATTTCTGAAAAATGCTACAAAAATACTAGTAGACTAGATTTTAACCCGCAGTACACCGCAGTCATATAATTTCTATTATAATTTATATTTTATGTTGTATCTATTTGCTAAATATTGAATGTTTTGTAAATAAAGGAATAACTAAATTTTCTAGTTGTTGTGCGGAAAAATATTTAATTATTTTTAACCCGCAATACACTTCATGACCATTTGTTTGTTATATTTAGTTTGTTTTGTTTAGTGTTTGAGATTATATTTTGATTTTTAATTATTATAACAAAAAATAAGGGATCTAAATAAATAATCAGTAATTATATGCAGTGATTAAGTCACATTTTTCCTAATGATTTAATTATTTTATACAATCTTTGTTAAATCAACTTGAATTTATGTCAAATATTCTAATATTAGTAGTGTTGATAAATAATTAAATGAGGATTTAACCCGTGTTAACACAAATTTAATAATATTTTATCAATTTCAACATGTCCTCTTTATAATTCATCTACTATATAACCACATTATATAGTATTTTAAACTTTTTAATTTTACATATTCGTAATAATTAATTTTTATTAAGTTTATATATGTTAATTATAATATTTAAATAAATGTCAATCAAAGTTTTTCTTACGTTAATAATCAAATCTCACAGGTTTTAGAAAACAAAATAGGAATCAAATTGTTGTTTTATTTATTTGTGAATGATTCAGATATAATATCTTTAAAACACAACAGAATGTGTGATTAAATATATGATAGTTTCTATTTCGATATTGATTATTGTTATTTATTTAATTGGAATGAAATGTAAAATATTTAGGAAACAAAATCTGTAGTAATGTTAGTTTTGGAATTTTTTTAGGGATTAATGTTTTAAATAACTTTTTAAATAATTAAAAGTAAAAAGACAATATCATAAAAGATATTTCAAAAATGTTAATATAGATATATAAAATAAACTCTGTAACATTTTATATATTGCACTTAAAGTCTTAAAACAATAAAAACACGGAAGGACTTGAATTTATAAATTTTGTATTAATTTTGGAAATTAAAAGAATTTCCAAATTCGTGGGGTCATTATGTAAAATTGACAAACTCTTGGGGGTAGCAAATCGAAATTTCCCAAGTCTCCTCCTCGCATTGCCTTGTTTATTTTTGTAACAAAAAAGCCCCCTCTCTCTCTTCTCTCTTCTCTCAGCTAATTTCACAAGCTCCTTCAAACCCTAATGCCGAGGCCAGTCGCTATCAGCGACGTTGTGATTCTCTGAGCAATTCGTGAACATCGTCGGTGAACAATCTCCGCCGTGGATTTTAATCTTCATTGACGATCTCTCCCTCCGTCACTACTTTTTTTTTTTTTTGTCCTCGCTCCAATTTCTTCCCCGAATGTTCCATCCATTGCTTTTGATTTAGGCTTTTGCCGTCGGGTTAGCCTGAATCCGAAATTTTTGGTTTGTGAAGAAGCACGAATAAAGTCATTGCTTCAGAGAACCTGTAAGATTTATTTCCCCGTTTCTGATAAATTTTTCTGAAGCTCGCTAGCTTTGTTTAAACCCTAAGTTTCTTATGCTTGTTGATGTTAGTCTTCTGGAGTTATCTTAATTTATTAGTGCAATCGAGTTGGTGTGGGAGTTATGAGCTTAATCGATAGTATAGGCGAAGCATGAATCTGTGATCTCACGAGAGATGATCGTTGCTTTGTAATCACTAAGGAGAAGATGAGATATAGCTAGTTTTTTCTTGAGGATTGATTGCAAATTAGATCGGTTAGGGTTTCGTTTTGCTGTTTTACTCTTTGTTTGTTGTGCGTGCAATAACCTGATGGTGGATACCAATTTGTATCAGAGTTTTGTATGAAGAGATAAAGGAAGCTCTGCGTTATTGAAGTTGTTTTTATGGAACTTTCTGTTTCCTCCCCAAAGCAAAGTGTGTTATCTCCACCTGAGTGTATGAGTGATCCAGAGGAGGAGCATGAAATCAGCGAGGAGGAGGATGACGATCGCAACCATAAGCACCGAAGGAAAGAAGAGGCGAGGTCTCAGTCCTTGGAACAAGATTCTTCAGATCAGGGGTTCTCACGGCCATACAGGAAAAATTATAGACATAATGAAAATGGGAATTCGTTTAGTGAACAAGAAAAGCGGCCTTTTGGGGCAGGATCAGGGCAACGTGTACAGTATGATAATCAAAGAATGAGGTCGAACTCAATGTTTTCAAGGGACTCTGGTCCTAGTAGAGGTAGAGGAAACTATGGTTCTTGGGCCCAGCGTGATTCCAGGTTTAATCCTGTTGATCTCTCATCTCATATGGTTCAAGTCGGGTCTATGGCCCCCAATATGTTTGGAGGAAGGGGACTAGCTGGTGTTTCAGCTGCTCAGAGTGCACCATGGCCTGCTTTTGGAATGATTCCTGGAGTTCCAAATGGTGGCTTGGATGGTTTCCATCACTTACAAGGTTCCCTAAGACCTCCCCTAAATGCTCAACTCAACATGGGTATTCCTCGACAGCGATGCAGAGACTTTGAGGAACGTGGTTTCTGCCTCAGAGGGGACATGTGTCCAATGGAGCATGGGATGAATCGTATTGTTGTTGACGATGTTCAGGTATGTTTCTTGATTATTTTTGCCTTCAGTGGTATTAGATTTATCTAGAAAACACAATAGAACCTAGAGTGTTTACTAGATATTTGATAACTATTTGCATGATCCTCCACTGAGCTGGAATATCAGCACATCTATGTTTCTTGCATATGTTGCTAGTAGTATGACCACTTTACTCCCTTCAATAGTAGTTCTCAGTGATGTTGAGGTTAAGTTTTTAAATGTGTTCAGCATTAGCTTTTACCTGGCGTGATAATAGTATGACCATTTTACTCCCTTCAATAGTAGTTCTCANCCAGGTATGTTTTCTTGATTAATTTTTCCTTCAATGGGATTAGATGTATCTAGAAAAACACAATAGAACCTAGGGGGTTTACTAGATATTTGATAACTATTTGCATGATCCTCTACTGAGCTGGAATATCAGCACATCTACGTTTCTAGCATATGTTGCTAGTAGTATGACCACTTTACTCCCTTCAATAGTAGTTCTCAGTGATGTTGAGATTAAGTTCTTTAATGTGATCAGCATTAGCTTTTACATGGCATGATAGTGGTATGACCACTTTACTCCCTTCAATAGTTGTTCTCAGTGATGTTGAATTAAGTTTTTAATGTATTCAGCATTAGCTTTGCCTGGCATGACTGTCAGTAAAGCCAAAATCCATTCTGATTTTTGGATACATGTTAATGATATATTGAAATCATGGTTGCTGAATTGCCAATACTTTGTATTGCATGATAACTTTCTTATAACTGCCATTTTATTACACTTATCTAAGTGATTAATTTTTCTTCATTTTCCAATTGTGCAGAGTCTATCACAGTTTAACCTTCCTGTTTCAGTCCCTGGTGCACCTCATCTGGCACCTTCTTCTAAACCGGTGACTGCACAATTTGGGGGTGCTAATTTTATGAATGCTAAAGGAGCTCATGGGAGGATTAACGAGGTTGGAATGACTGTTGATGGTTTGGGTTATGGGGATGCATATCCTAGTGCGGGTGGAACTGATTTTTATGATCCTGATCAACCGTTGTGGAATAACAGTACTGGTGAAACGTCAGGTGCAATATCTACTCTAAATTCTCATGGGATTGATGAGAATGTAGCTCCACTGGATGACAATAACCAAGATGGCGCTGAAAATGGATGTGGTATTCGAGATTCTAGAAGCACAAGTCAATCAGTTTGGGGAAGAATGCGTGGTTCTAATAGTCAANAACCTAGAGTGTTTACTAGATATTTGATAACTATTTGCATGATCCTCCACTGAGCTGGAATATCAGCACATCTATGTTTCTTGCATATGTTGCTAGTAGTATGACCACTTTACTCCCTTCAATAGTAGTTCTCAGTGATGTTGAGGTTAAGTTTTTAAATGTGTTCAGCATTAGCTTTTACCTGGCGTGATAATAGTATGACCATTTTACTCCCTTCAATAGTAGTTCTCAGTGATGTTGAATTAAGTTCTTTAATGTATTCAGCATTAGCTTTACCTGGCATGACTATCAGAAACAGCCAAACTCCATTCTGATTTTTGGATGCATGTTAATGATATATTGACATCATGGTTGTTGAACTGCAAATACTTTGTACTGCATGATAAATTTCTTATAATTGCCATTTTATTACCTCTCTAAGTGATTAATTATTCTTCATTTTCCAATTGTGCAGAGTCTATCACAGTTTAACCTTCCTGTTTCAGTCCCTGGTGCACCTCATCTGGCAGCTTCTTCCAAACCGGTGACTGCACAATTTGGGGGTGCTAATTTCATGAATGCTAAAGGAGCTCATGGGAGGATTAACGAGGTTGGAATGACTGTTGATGGNCCTGGCATGACTGTCAGTAAAGCCAAAATCCATTCTGATTTTTGGATACATGTTAATGATATATTGAAATCATGGTTGCTGAATTGCCAATACTTTGTATTGCATGATAACTTTCTTATAACTGCCATTTTATTACACTTATCTAAGTGATTAATTTTTCTTCATTTTCCAATTGTGCAGAGTCTATCACAGTTTAACCTTCCTGTTTCAGTCCCTGGTGCACCTCATCTGGCACCTTCTTCTAAACCGGTGACTGCACAATTTGGGGGTGCTAATTTTATGAATGCTAAAGGAGCTCATGGGAGGATTAACGAGGTTGGAATGACTGTTGATGGTTTGGGTTATGGGGATGCATATCCTAGTGCGGGTGGAACTGATTTTTATGATCCTGATCAACCGTTGTGGAATAACAGTACTGGTGAAACGTCAGGTGCAATATCTACTCTAAATTCTCATGGGATTGATGAGAATGTAGCTCCACTGGATGACAATAACCAAGATGGCGCTGAAAATGGATGTGGTATTCGAGATTCTAGAAGCACAAGTCAATCAGTTTGGGGAAGAATGCGTGGCTCTAATAGTCAAGCAAATTCGAAAGAGAAAACAGATGCAGTATTAAATTCATCTGCTGGTCTTGAAGATCAATTAAAGGAGGTCTCAGTTAATATATCCCGACATGGTAAACAAAATTATGTTGGTGAAAGTGTCACAAAAGTTGTTGATTCATCAAATACTTCAAATGATACAATGAACAATACAAGGAAATCAACTCAAAAGGCATTGCGGACTCTATTTGTGAATAATGTTCCCCACGAGAGTAACAGAAGGGACCTCATTCTTGCCCATTTTCAGAAGTTTGGGAAAGTTATTGATATTCACATCCCATTAAATAGTGAGCGAGCATTTGTGCAATTCTCGAAACGTGAAGAAGCTGAATCTGCTCTCAGGGCTCCTGATGCTGTGATGGGTAACCGCTTTATTAAACTTTGGTGGGCAAATAGAGATAGTATACCTGATAATGGCCTGTCAACTGGCAATGGTGCTTCTATGAAGGGTCGTGGTATGACTGCTTCTGGAGGGCAGAACCAACTTCCGATTGCTGCAGCTTTGAAAAGCAACCATGTAAATCCCATGGCAAAGGGTCCTGCCTTTCACACTGGTGGAGCCCCATCCTCCTCTGAACAGTCTAAGCCCGTGGTGGCTACTAGTGGTCCCAAGGTTACGCTGCTTCAGCAGAAGAAAGCAGACACTCTTGAGCAGTTGAAGGAGACACTTAAGAAAAAACAGGAAATTTTGGAGCAGAAGCGTAACGAGTACCGCAAAAAGTTGGCGACACTTGAAAAACAAGTACGACCAAGTAACGAAATCTCTTTCCATTTTTTTTATTCTATCCCGGTAATACCTTTTCAAAGGAGAATTACAAATTTGCAATCACTAGATTCTAGAAAGTTAAGCAGAAGTAGAAGGGTTCTGCAAATTTGAATATCAGAAGTGTCTTTTGGAAATTGAAGTAGTGTATAATGCTAGATAAGTGCAAACCTGATTTCTGACTATATTATAGCATTGAGTTCTGTTCACAAAGATTTGAGTAGACATATGTGCGTCGTGATATATTTATTTTTGCTTAGGTTGTCTTCAGCTAATGACCTTGTCTTACTAAATATCGCATAGATGCAAATGAAATTATTTACTTGATCAACATTAATATCATCTTGCGCTAATCTTCTCAGGGTACGGTTGTCAAGGGCGAGGAAACAGATGAGCCAGATGCTAAGCGCGCTAAATTAGACGCAGCCTCTGATCCCGGTGCTGCAATTGCATCACCAAAAACAGAGTCATCAACAGATAAGAGAGTGTCAACAGATAAGAGAGTGCCTATCCAGAAACCTCTTTCCGCTTGCAAGCTAAGCACAGAAACACCATCTCCTGATTCAAAAAACCTGAAGCAGAGACCTTATTCGTATACCACAAGTTTGAAAGCTCCTATGGCAAATAGGTATAAGTTGGATAACCGCACCACGACCATCAAAGTGGTTCCTCCTTTGCCAACTGGGTTAGCTGATGTATGTCCCATTTCCCTTTTCTTCTTTATCAGTGTGCAAAATTTTCTCACTTTCCATTAAATAGGCTAATTCCACCCGGATTATTAAGTATTTGACGGACTTACGATGCTTTGAACTATTTTTTACTTTCAGGTTGCTGTCTTAAAGGAACATTTTTCTTCTTATGGCGAAGTCTCAAAAGTGGAACTGGAAGAGAATGTGTCCATTGGTAGTGGCAAGGACCATGAAACAGAGAACGAAAACCGTGCAGCTTGTGTCACATTTGTGAAACGCAGCGCAGCCGAGAAAGCATTAGCTAATGCAAAGTGTTGGCAAGAACACATGTTGCAGCTTGTGTGGGTAACACGTCAAAGCAGCAGAGAGAGCAATAATAACAGCAACAACAATAGTAATAGTCTCTCTGTTTCTCGTGACCACCTTATCAGCAAAAGCAAGTGCGCTTCTAATGACCCAAAACCAGCAGATGAAGTCAAGACCTCCTCTACAGAAAAACTAGAGAATACAAATGTTTCTGAAGACAACGACAGTACTTTGGATAAACAAGAGACCAAAGAAAGCGACAACGATAACAATAAAAGTAACCACGAGTCCGTCGAAGGAGCTTCTGAGGCAATTACAGGAACTGATGAAGATCAGTCTGAACAAATCCGTGAGTGAGGTAATCTTTTTTGTCTCAGAAACAAATCTTTTGATCTTGGGATCTGGTATTAGTGATCTTTTTCTCCGTTTTAGGCTATTTAGCCAATTCGTGAGACGTTAATATTTGTTGGTAGCAAAAGATATATATCTAAGTAATTTTATTTTTTTTCCTTTTTGCGATAGTAGAATGTGAAAAAGAAAAGAGAAAAGTGAAGACAGAAAAAAGTGTATTGTTACATTTGGCCTTCCAAGAACATTTGGTTGGGTCTTTGTATCAGCAGATCTTTATGTTTTTTTTCCCCAGTTATTTTAGCTGCTATAACAATCTCGATTCTGTTGTATATAGTTTTGGACATTTTGATCCCTAGTCGTTTAATCTATAGTGGAGGAGAAATCTGGTTCGGAAGCCATTTTGAAAGTTATATGCAGTGTTGGATAGACTTGTATTCTTTTTTCTTTCTAGGATTGGAATCTTCAAGCTACAGTGTAGTGTACTGTATTTGTTTTTCTTTCAATTTTAACATTTATAAAGGAACAGTTGTAAAAAAAATTCATTATATGTAAATAATTTTATGCATCTCAAGCATTTACCACTCAATGACTACGTTGTTCGAACAGCAGACTTTCTAGCAACTGACTGTACCACTCAATGACTCAAACATGAAAATTACACTTGCCGAACCGCCGAAGGAAGCAAGAATATGAAAATATCCGGTTCCACATACGTTTATTTTTATGTTTGTACTAAAAGTTGGTACTTGGTACCTTAATGCAAATTTCTGGCGAAAGCGAGGATATGGAACCAAAATATCATATATTTAGGCCTTAGGGATACTTAAATGCATTGATAAATGTTAGAACTTTACATAAATGATCCGATCAAACTCTATTTTCCGGGGACGAAGTTGGTGGCGAAAGCCCAAGCATTGTTAGCCACAGGGTCTGCGATATGATCGGACAGGTTCTCGATCGGACCTTTACCCGTAACAATGGCTTGAACAAAGAATCCAAACATTGAGAACATGGCAAGACGACCGTTCTTGAGCTCCTTCACTTTCAATTCCGAGAAAGCCTCTGGATCCTCTGCTAGGTTCAACGGGTCAAACGCCCCGCCTGGGTAAAGCGGGTCAAGTCCTTCACCAAGAGGACCACCTCCGATTCTGTATCCTTCAATGAATCCCATGAGCACAACTTGACATGCCCATATAGCCAATATGCTTTGCGCATGGATCAAGTTAGGGTTTCCGAGGTAGTCAAGCCCTCCTTCTGAGAAGATCTGAGATCCCGCCTTGAACCACACGGCTTCACCGAATTTGACTCCGTTTTTGGAGAGGATCTCCGGGAAGGTGCAGCCCAAAGCACCCAACATTGCCCATCTACTGTGGATTACTTCGAGCTCACGGTTCTTTGCGAATGTTTCTGGATCAGCGGAGAGACCGGCTGTATCCCAGCCATAGTCTCCAGGGTATTCTCCTGTTAGGTATGATGGTGTGTTTTCCGAGAATGGTCCTAGGTATTTGGGACGGTCTGGTCCGTACCTGTCACAAGTTTTTCTTGTTAGATGCTAAAATTAAATGGTTTGGTGATTGATTTAGGCATTTAGCTATACTAGAAAGGGTTGAGGAAACAAAAACTAATGGGTCGTTAAAATATATCCAAAGAACCTAGCTAAACCGAATTCGAATAAACATTACAAATAATTCAAGTCGAATCTTGAACCGAAACCAATCTTTAGTAGTTTCACTTTTCATTGTTTAGTACCATGTTAAAATGGAAAATCTATTTATCTAGAAAAACAAAGATGAGTGAAAGAGAGAGGGATTAGGGATGGAACCAGATGCTCTGAGGAGTAGACTTGACGGTACGACGCATGACGATACGACCACCGCCGTTGGAGGATCCAACTTTGCGGAGGAGATCGTTGGATGGCTTTAGAGCCGTTTGGCCGGAGAAAGTAGAGTGTTGGATTGCTGAAGTGGCCATTGCTTCTTCTAGACAAGAACACTAAAAAATTAGTGAGATGAGATGTTGTTGGTGTTATGTTAGTGAATTGGAGACTTCGATTTTATATTAGTGTTCATTTTGTAGGAAGATTGGAATATAGACAGGTCAGTGAGTTTTGATTGGTTGGATTTGGATTTCCACAAACTCAAATTTACGTGCACGAGATATAGAGGTTATGGTTCTGCCATGTGGCAGAGAAGATCTTGTGGGGTGAGGGAAATATATAAAAAACCCAACAGGATAATATTCTCATGCTATCGTCTATTGGTTATGCTTGCGATTGCCATGATAACAATTGTTTTTATTCTTTTTTCTTCTCAAGATAATATAAATTATACTGGACATTAGCCAAGATGGACATTACTTAGACATAGGAAAATTGATTATCCTAAACTACCAAACGAATAAGTCAAAGATAAACTCAGAACAACCGAGCCAAAGAGTTCTTTAACATGAGAAGAAGCTCCTCATCCCCAAAGACTTTATCTTTATGTAGCCAAGACGGATAACCTAATGGCCAATGGTAGTGCAGATGGTTAGAGAGGATGATGTTGTTGGTCATGGTCGTGGAGGCGGATGTGGTCGTGGTAGGGGCAGAGTCCCAGTGGTTAGTGAAACTGTGGACCAGAGTGTGACAGCAGAGGGTGTGGGCGAGTCGCAGGGTATCCAGGGGGATTCCATGAGTGTGGCCGGAGGGGGCAGTGTTGATGCTCCAGTAGCCGGTGATGTTAGGGCACCGGGTGTGGGTGTCCCAGTGGGTGGAGTCCCGGGTGTCGACCTTACGGGTTTGCTGGCACAGTTGTTGGAGAGGTTGCCACAAGTGGCACCGGCTTAGGCTCAGGTAGTGCCACCAGTGGTGGCGGAGGAGCGGCAGCCAGTGGTTGCGGATGTGGGGGTCCATTCTCGTTATATCAGCATGCTGACTGAGATGGGCCGTATTGATACCGAGCAGTTTTCGGGAGGTACAGATCCTACCGCTGCGAATGCGTGGAGGACGAGTATGGAACTTAACTTCCATACTCTGAGGTGTCCTGAGGGGTTTTGGGTGGACATTGGGGTCCACTATTTGACTGGTGATGCTCAGTTGTGGTGGAGTTCTGTGGCAGCCAAGAGAGTGCAGAGGGAGATGTCTTGGGCTGACTTCGTCTTGGAGTTCAACCGCAAGTATTTCCCTAGG
>NC_025690.1:4911483-4936432 GCF_000633955.1 Camelina sativa | reverse complement strand
CTTATCTAGAAAAACAAAGATGAGTGAAAGAGAGAGGGATTAGGGATGGAACCAGATGCTCTGAGGAGTAGACTTGACGGTACGACGCATGACGATACGACCACCGCCGTTGGAGGATCCAACTTTGCGGAGGAGATCGTTGGATGGCTTTAGAGCCGTTTGGCCGGAGAAAGTAGAGTGTTGGATTGCTGAAGTGGCCATTGCTTCTTCTAGACAAGAACACTAAAAAATTAGTGAGATGAGATGTTGTTGGTGTTATGTTAGTGAATTGGAGACTTCGATTTTATATTAGTGTTCATTTTGTAGGAAGATTGGAATATAGACAGGTCAGTGAGTTTTGATTGGTTGGATTTGGATTTCCACAAACTCAAATTTACGTGCACGAGATATAGAGGTTATGGTTCTGCCATGTGGCAGAGAAGATCTTGTGGGGTGAGGGAAATATATAAAAAACCCAACAGGATAATATTCTCATGCTATCGTCTATTGGTTATGCTTGCGATTGCCATGATAACAATTGTTTTTATTCTTTTTTCTTCTCAAGATAATATAAATTATACTGGACATTAGCCAAGATGGACATTACTTAGACATAGGAAAATTGATTATCCTAAACTACCAAACGAATAAGTCAAAGATAAACTCAGAACAACCGAGCCAAAGAGTTCTTTAACATGAGAAGAAGCTCCTCATCCCCAAAGACTTTATCTTTATGTAGCCAAGACGGATAACCTAATGGCCAATGGTAGTGCAGATGGTTAGAGAGGATGATGTTGTTGGTCATGGTCGTGGAGGCGGATGTGGTCGTGGTAGGGGCAGAGTCCCAGTGGTTAGTGAAACTGTGGACCAGAGTGTGACAGCAGAGGGTGTGGGCGAGTCGCAGGGTATCCAGGGGGATTCCATGAGTGTGGCCGGAGGGGGCAGTGTTGATGCTCCAGTAGCCGGTGATGTTAGGGCACCGGGTGTGGGTGTCCCAGTGGGTGGAGTCCCGGGTGTCGACCTTACGGGTTTGCTGGCACAGTTGTTGGAGAGGTTGCCACAAGTGGCACCGGCTTAGGCTCAGGTAGTGCCACCAGTGGTGGCGGAGGAGCGGCAGCCAGTGGTTGCGGATGTGGGGGTCCATTCTCGTTATATCAGCATGCTGACTGAGATGGGCCGTATTGATACCGAGCAGTTTTCGGGAGGTACAGATCCTACCGCTGCGAATGCGTGGAGGACGAGTATGGAACTTAACTTCCATACTCTGAGGTGTCCTGAGGGGTTTTGGGTGGACATTGGGGTCCACTATTTGACTGGTGATGCTCAGTTGTNTCCCATGAGCACAACTTGACATGCCCATATAGCCAATATGCTTTGCGCATGGATCAAGTTAGGGTTTCCGAGGTAGTCAAGCCCTCCTTCTGAGAAGATCTGAGATCCCGCCTTGAACCACACGGCTTCACCGAATTTGACTCCGTTTTTGGAGAGGATCTCCGGGAAGGTGCAGCCCAAAGCACCCAACATTGCCCATCTACTGTGGATTACTTCGAGCTCACGGTTCTTTGCGAATGTTTCTGGATCAGCGGAGAGACCGGCTGTATCCCAGCCATAGTCTCCAGGGTATTCTCCTGTTAGGTATGATGGTGTGTTTTCCGAGAATGGTCCTAGGTATTTGGGACGGTCTGGTCCGTACCTGTCACAAGTTTTTCTTGTTAGATGCTAAAATTAAATGGTTTGGTGATTGATTTAGGCATTTAGCTATACTAGAAAGGGTTGAGGAAACAAAAACTAATGGGTCGTTAAAATATATCCAAAGAACCTAGCTAAACCGAATTCGAATAAACATTACAAATAATTCAAGTCGAATCTTGAACCGAAACCAATCTTTAGTAGTTTCACTTTTCATTGTTTAGTACCATGTTAAAATGGAAAATCTATTTATCTAGAAAAACAAAGATGAGTGAAAGAGAGAGGGATTAGGGATGGAACCAGATGCTCTGAGGAGTAGACTTGACGGTACGACGCATGACGATACGACCACCGCCGTTGGAGGATCCAACTTTGCGGAGGAGATCGTTGGATGGCTTTAGAGCCGTTTGGCCGGAGAAAGTAGAGTGTTGGATTGCTGAAGTGGCCATTGCTTCTTCTAGACAAGAACACTAAAAAATTAGTGAGATGAGATGTTGTTGGTGTTATGTTAGTGAATTGGAGACTTCGATTTTATATTAGTGTTCATTTTGTAGGAAGATTGGAATATAGACAGGTCAGTGAGTTTTGATTGGTTGGATTTGGATTTCCACAAACTCAAATTTACGTGCACGAGATATAGAGGTTATGGTTCTGCCATGTGGCAGAGAAGATCTTGTGGGGTGAGGGAAATATATAAAAAACCCAACAGGATAATATTCTCATGCTATCGTCTATTGGTTATGCTTGCGATTGCCATGATAACAATTGTTTTTATTCTTTTTTCTTCTCAAGATAATATAAATTATACTGGACATTAGCCAAGATGGACATTACTTAGACATAGGAAAATTGATTATCCTAAACTACCAAACGAATAAGTCAAAGATAAACTCAGAACAACCGAGCCAAAGAGTTCTTTAACATGAGAAGAAGCTCCTCATCCCCAAAGACTTTATCTTTATGTAGCCAAGACGGATAACCTAATGGCCAATGGTAGTGCAGATGGTTAGAGAGGATGATGTTGTTGGTCATGGTCGTGGAGGCGGATGTGGTCGTGGTAGGGGCAGAGTCCCAGTGGTTAGTGAAACTGTGGACCAGAGTGTGACAGCAGAGGGTGTGGGCGAGTCGCAGGGTATCCAGGGGGATTCCATGAGTGTGGCCGGAGGGGGCAGTGTTGATGCTCCAGTAGCCGGTGATGTTAGGGCACCGGGTGTGGGTGTCCCAGTGGGTGGAGTCCCGGGTGTCGACCTTACGGGTTTGCTGGCACAGTTGTTGGAGAGGTTGCCACAAGTGGCACCGGCTTAGGCTCAGGTAGTGCCACCAGTGGTGGCGGAGGAGCGGCAGCCAGTGGTTGCGGATGTGGGGGTCCATTCTCGTTATATCAGCATGCTGACTGAGATGGGCCGTATTGATACCGAGCAGTTTTCGGGAGGTACAGATCCTACCGCTGCGAATGCGTGGAGGACGAGTATGGAACTTAACTTCCATACTCTGAGGTGTCCTGAGGGGTTTTGGGTGGACATTGGGGTCCACTATTTGACTGGTGATGCTCAGTTGTGGTGGAGTTCTGTGGCAGCCAAGAGAGTGCAGAGGGAGATGTCTTGGGCTGACTTCGTCTTGGAGTTCAACCGCAAGTATTTCCCTAGGAAGGCACTGGATAGGTTGGAGGTGCAGTTCCTTCAGCTAGCTCAGGGGACTCGGTCAGTGCGAGAGCTTGACTTGGAGTTCAGTCAACTTCTAAGGTATGGGCGTCGGGATATGGAGTCTGAGGAAGCTCAGATCAGAAGGTTTTTGAGGGCCCTACATGATGACTTGAGGATTCACTGTAGGGGGCGGAGTTATGCTTCGCGTTCAGAGCTGGTTGAGACTGCAACATGGATTGAGGAGGATATCCGGGCACAGTCAGTGGTGGCTAGCCCAACAGTTCAGCCTAGTAAGGCTCAGCACCAGCGATGTTCTAGCAAGGGCGGCAAGCCTGCGCAGGGAACCAAGAGGAGGTGGGAGGCTAGGCAGACGTCGAGTGGTCCGGGTTGCTTCAAGTGTGGGAGCAAGGATCACAAGTTTGCTAGCTGACCAAAGAGGAGCGCCCCGTCGACAGCAGATCGTGTATGCTACTATTGCAGGGAGCCAGGGCNACCGGGTGTGGGTGTCCCAGTGGGTGGAGTCCCGGGTGTCGACCTTACGGGTTTGCTGGCACAGTTGTTGGAGAGGTTGCCACAAGTGGCACCGGCTTAGGCTCAGGTAGTGCCACCAGTGGTGGCGGAGGAGCGGCAGCCAGTGGTTGCGGATGTGGGGGTCCATTCTCGTTATATCAGCATGCTGACTGAGATGGGCCGTATTGATACCGAGCAGTTTTCGGGAGGTACAGATCCTACCGCTGCGAATGCGTGGAGGACGAGTATGGAACTTAACTTCCATACTCTGAGGTGTCCTGAGGGGTTTTGGGTGGACATTGGGGTCCACTATTTGACTGGTGATGCTCAGTTGTGGTGGAGTTCTGTGGCAGCCAAGAGAGTGCAGAGGGAGATGTCTTGGGCTGACTTCGTCTTGGAGTTCAACCGCAAGTATTTCCCTAGGAAGGCACTGGATAGGTTGGAGGTGCAGTTCCTTCAGCTAGCTCAGGGGACTCGGTCAGTGCGAGAGCTTGACTTGGAGTTCAGTCAACTTCTAAGGTATGGGCGTCGGGATATGGAGTCTGAGGAAGCTCAGATCAGAAGGTTTTTGAGGGCCCTACATGATGACTTGAGGATTCACTGTAGGGGGCGGAGTTATGCTTCGCGTTCAGAGCTGGTTGAGACTGCAACATGGATTGAGGAGGATATCCGGGCACAGTCAGTGGTGGCTAGCCCAACAGTTCAGCCTAGTAAGGCTCAGCACCAGCGATGTTCTAGCAAGGGCGGCAAGCCTGCGCAGGGAACCAAGAGGAGGTGGGAGGCTAGGCAGACGTCGAGTGGTCCGGGTTGCTTCAAGTGTGGGAGCAAGGATCACAAGTTTGCTAGCTGACCAAAGAGGAGCGCCCCGTCGACAGCAGATCGTGTATGCTACTATTGCAGGGAGCCAGGGCACATCAAGCTCTATTGTCCCAAGTTGCAGCTGGTAGCAGTGGCAGCGTTGCAGCAGGTGCAGCCGGGAGGGCAGCAGGTTGTACGGATTGAGCAGGCGCCACGGGTTTACACGACTGCAGAGATTGGTGGGACCAGCGCCGGGGCGATCACATGTATAATTTCTGGTACTGTATCATTGTGAATTCTTAGTAAGTTCAGATTTTANGGGTTGAGGAAACAAAAACTAATGGGTCGTTAAAATATATCCAAAGAACCTAGCTAAACCGAATTCGAATAAACATTACAAATAATTCAAGTCGAATCTTGAACCGAAACCAATCTTTAGTAGTTTCACTTTTCATTGTTTAGTACCATGTTAAAATGGAAAATCTATTTATCTAGAAAAACAAAGATGAGTGAAAGAGAGAGGGATTAGGGATGGAACCAGATGCTCTGAGGAGTAGACTTGACGGTACGACGCATGACGATACGACCACCGCCGTTGGAGGATCCAACTTTGCGGAGGAGATCGTTGGATGGCTTTAGAGCCGTTTGGCCGGAGAAAGTAGAGTGTTGGATTGCTGAAGTGGCCATTGCTTCTTCTAGACAAGAACACTAAAAAATTAGTGAGATGAGATGTTGTTGGTGTTATGTTAGTGAATTGGAGACTTCGATTTTATATTAGTGTTCATTTTGTAGGAAGATTGGAATATAGACAGGTCAGTGAGTTTTGATTGGTTGGATTTGGATTTCCACAAACTCAAATTTACGTGCACGAGATATAGAGGTTATGGTTCTGCCATGTGGCAGAGAAGATCTTGTGGGGTGAGGGAAATATATAAAAAACCCAACAGGATAATATTCTCATGCTATCGTCTATTGGTTATGCTTGCGATTGCCATGATAACAATTGTTTTTATTCTTTTTTCTTCTCAAGATAATATAAATTATACTGGACATTAGCCAAGATGGACATTACTTAGACATAGGAAAATTGATTATCCTAAACTACCAAACGAATAAGTCAAAGATAAACTCAGAACAACCGAGCCAAAGAGTTCTTTAACATGAGAAGAAGCTCCTCATCCCCAAAGACTTTATCTTTATGTAGCCAAGACGGATAACCTAATGGCCAATGGTAGTGCAGATGGTTAGAGAGGATGATGTTGTTGGTCATGGTCGTGGAGGCGGATGTGGTCGTGGTAGGGGCAGAGTCCCAGTGGTTAGTGAAACTGTGGACCAGAGTGTGACAGCAGAGGGTGTGGGCGAGTCGCAGGGTATCCAGGGGGATTCCATGAGTGTGGCCGGAGGGGGCAGTGTTGATGCTCCAGTAGCCGGTGATGTTAGGGCACCGGGTGTGGGTGTCCCAGTGGGTGGAGTCCCGGGTGTCGACCTTACGGGTTTGCTGGCACAGTTGTTGGAGAGGTTGCCACAAGTGGCACCGGCTTAGGCTCAGGTAGTGCCACCAGTGGTGGCGGAGGAGCGGCAGCCAGTGGTTGCGGATGTGGGGGTCCATTCTCGTTATATCAGCATGCTGACTGAGATGGGCCGTATTGATACCGAGCAGTTTTCGGGAGGTACAGATCCTACCGCTGCGAATGCGTGGAGGACGAGTATGGAACTTAACTTCCATACTCTGAGGTGTCCTGAGGGGTTTTGGGTGGACATTGGGGTCCACTATTTGACTGGTGATGCTCAGTTGTGGTGGAGTTCTGTGGCAGCCAAGAGAGTGCAGAGGGAGATGTCTTGGGCTGACTTCGTCTTGGAGTTCAACCGCAAGTATTTCCCTAGGAAGGCACTGGATAGGTTGGAGGTGCAGTTCCTTCAGCTAGCTCAGGGGACTCGGTCAGTGCGAGAGCTTGACTTGGAGTTCAGTCAACTTCTAAGGTATGGGCGTCGGGATATGGAGTCTGAGGAAGCTCAGATCAGAAGGTTTTTGAGGGCCCTACATGATGACTTGAGGATTCACTGTAGGGGGCGGAGTTATGCTTCGCGTTCAGAGCTGGTTGAGACTGCAACATGGATTGAGGAGGATATCCGGGCACAGTCAGTGGTGGCTAGCCCAACAGTTCAGCCTAGTAAGGCTCAGCACCAGCGATGTTCTAGCAAGGGCGGCAAGCCTGCGCAGGGAACCAAGAGGAGGTGGGAGGCTAGGCAGACGTCGAGTGGTCCGGGTTGCTTCAAGTGTGGGAGCAAGGATCACAAGTTTGCTAGCTGACCAAAGAGGAGCGCCCCGTCGACAGCAGATCGTGTATGCTACTATTGCAGGGAGCCAGGGCACATCAAGCTCTATTGTCCCAAGTTGCAGCTGGTAGCAGTGGCAGCGTTGCAGCAGGTGCAGCCGGGAGGGCAGCAGGTTGTACGGATTGAGCAGGCGCCACGGGTTTACACGACTGCAGAGATTGGTGGGACCAGCGCCGGGGCGATCACATGTATAATTTCTGGTACTGTATCATTGTGAATTCTTAGTAAGTTCAGATTTTATGTTGTCCTGTGATAAAGTGTTAGGTTCTCAACACATGAGGTTTGTGTAGGGACCTAGTTGGTGGGAGGGTTTAAGTCCCATGTTATGTTTGATTCTGGAGCTACTCATAGCTTCATTACCCCGGAGTGTGCAGAGAGTGCGGGTATTGTGGGAGATCCCGAAGAGCGTACAAGAGTTGTCAGAGTTGGTGGACGCATGTTCTTGAGGGTCATTGGTCGAGCGAGGGGTATCAATATTCAGATCGCGGGAGAGTCTTGGCCTGCGGATTTGCTTATCAGCCCAGTGGAGTTGTATGACGTTATCTTGGGGATGGACTGGTTGCATCGGCATATGGTTCATCTGGATTGTTATCGGGGTAGAGTGGAGTTTGAGCGTTTAGGAGGGAAGTTGGTTTATCAAGAGATTAGACCAACTTCGGGGAATCTCGTGATCTCGGCCATTCAGGCTGGGAAGATGATTAAGAAGGCCTGTGAGGCTTATTTGGTTACTATATCTATGCCAGAGTCAGTGGGAAAGTCAACTGTTAGCGGTATTCAGGTTGTAGAGGAGTTTGAGGACGTGTTCCAGTCATTGCAGGGGTTACCACCTTCTCGGTCTGATTCTTTTACGATTGAACTGGAACCAGGGACGACACCGTTATCCAAGGCTCCTTACAGGATGGCTCCAGCAGAGATGGCAGAGCTGAAGAAGCAGCTAGAGGATTTGTTGAGCAAGGGTTTTATCCGTCCTAGTGTATCACCATGGGGAGCGCCGGTGTTATTCGTTAAGAAGAAGGATGGGAGTTTCCGCTTGTGTATCGATTACAGGGGTCTCAACCGGGTCACTGTGAAGAACAAGTACCCTCTACCGAGGATCGATGAGTTGTTGGATCAGTTGAGAGGTGCTACTTGGTTCTCCAAGATAGATATGGCGTCGGGTTATCATCGGATCCCGATAAATGAGGTGGATGTGAGGAAGACTGCTTTCAGGACGAGGTATGGGCATTACGAGTTTGTGGTGATGCCGTTTGGGTTGACTAACGCACCAGCTGCATTTATGAGATTGATGAACAACGTGTTTCAGGAGTTTCTGGACGTGTCTGTCATCATTTTCATCGACGACATCCTGATTAATTCTAAGAGTCTTGAAGAGCATGCAATGCATTTGATGGCAGTCCTGGAGAAGCTGCGGGAGCAGAAGTTGTTTGCTAAGCTGAGCAAGTGTAGCTTCTGGCAGCGTGAGATGGGTTTTTTGGGTCACATTGTGTCTGCAGATGGGGTTTCTGTAGATCCAGAAAAGATTCAGGCTATCAGGGATTGCCTAGACCGCAGAATGCCACGGAGATCAGGAGTTTTCTCGGGTTGGCAGGGTATTACAGTAGATTTGTGCAGGGGTTTGCGAGCAGAGCACGTCCTATGAATAAGTTGACGGGGAAGGATTTCCCTTTTGTCTGGTCACAGGAGTGCGAGGAGGGCTTTGCAAGCCTGAAGAAGATGTTGACTACTGCTCCGGTGTTGGCTTTGCCTGAGCAGGGAGAACCCTATGTGGGTTATACAGATGCATCTAGAGTGGGTTTGGGATATGTGTTGATGCAACATGGGAAGGTGATTGCCTATGCTTCACGGCAGTTGCGGAAGCATGAGGACAACTATCCTACTCATGACTTGGAGATGGGTGCTGTAGTTTTTGCCCTGAAGATTTGGAGATCTTATCTTTATAGTGCAAAAGTACAGGTGTTTACAGATCATAAGAGCCTGAAGTATATATTCACTCAGCCCGAGCTGAACTTGAGGCAGGGGCGGATGATGGAGCTGGTGGCGAATTATGATCTGGAGATAGCCTACCAACCTGGTAAGGCTAACTTGGTTGCAGATGCATTGAGTAGGAAGCGGGCGGCTTCGGTTCAGGAGCAGGATATGGATTCTCTGGTAGGAGAGATCAGTGCGTTGAGCNGTGGACCGGTTGACTATGTCGGCACATTTTCTGGCCATTAAGAAGACTGATGGAGCAACGGTCTTGGCTAAGAAGTATGTGAAGCAGATAGTCAGGTTGCATGGGGTGCCAGCGAGCNTTTGACCTTGGTAGAGTTTTCTTACAACAACAGTTCCCAGGCGAGTATCGGGATGGCACCTTATGAGGCTTTGTATGGGAGGCCGNGTGCAGCTGATAGAGTAGATCTGTTGAGCAGAGTGTGGTTGGCTCATGAGTCGGATTTGGGGCTGGTGAATGCCTCAAAAGATGTTGACTCAGAGTATCAGGTTTCGGCTTATGGTACTATTCTGGTGCATNAAATATGAAGGAAGCTCAGGATTGGCAGAGGAGTTATGCCGATAGGAGGAACAGAGATCTTGAGTTTCAGGTTGGAGATAGAGTGTACCTCAAGATGGCCATGTTGCGGGGTCCAAACAGGTCATTGACTGAGACTATGTTGAGTCCGAGGTATTTGGGTCCGTTCAGAGTGATTGAGCGAGTTGGAATAGTAGCATATAGACTGGAGTTACTTGAGGTTATGCGAGCATTCCATAAGGTGTGTCTATGTTGCGGAAGTGTCTCCGTGAGGATGATCAGTTGTTGGCTAAGATTCCTGAGGATCTTCAGCCTAACATGACTTTGGAGGCGCGACCATTGAGGGTTCTCTAGAGGAGGATCAAGGAACTTCAGAAGAAGAAGATTCCTTTGATGAGAGTCCGTTGGGACTGTGATGGTGTGGAGGAGCAGACTTGGGAGCCTAAGGCGAGGATGAAGGAAAGGTTTAAGAAGTGGTATGAGAAGCAAGCCACGACTTGAGCTTGCCTAGCCTGGTCCCATCTGTAGTCCGTGGCTGGAGTAGGAATGGAGTATTCCAGCCCATCTCTCTTGTTTACTTGGTCGCTTGGGGTGGTTGGTTGTGCGACTAAGTAACAAGATGAGGTGGTGTTTGGGGTACAAAATTTCCGCAAGGCAGTGTTTTGGAGTAAAGTTTCCCGAATTAGAAGTTTCTATAAATAGAAAGTTTCAGAAGTGGAAGGTCTAAAAATGGAAAGTTTTATGTGAGTTAGAATTCATCAGTTTTTAGCGGTGGAGAGCCTTGGAGTGGCTTGTGTGGCCTTTGTGGCGGGCTGTTTAGCCATTGTGTGGCCTTTGTGGCGGGCTGTTTAGCCATTGTGTGGCTTTTGTGACGGGCTGTTTAGCCATAGTGCCTGTTGAGGCGGTCCTTCGGGACAGATGGTCTTCGTGACGGTCCTTCGGGACGAGTGGCCTTGGTGGCGGTCCTGTTTAGGACATTTGTTTGGCCTTTGTGGCGGTCCTGTTTAGGACATTTGTTTGGCCTTGGTGGCGGTCCAGTTTAGGACATTTGTTTGGCCTTTGTGGCGGCCCGTGGGGCATTGAGATTATCCTTGTGTGGTCATGAGGTATCCCAGTGAGGGGACATGTGGTTGGTAGGACATTGTGTTGTCTTACACGAGCCACGGGAAGGAAACCTGGATAGGGATAGGACTCAGTCGTGTTCAGAATTGTTTGCTCGCGACTCTTGGGGGACTTTGGTTCTCCTAGTACCGCCATATTCTAAGACTTTGTGGCTTGGGAGTTTGGTTGGTATATCGACTTCGGATGACGATCCGAAGGCGCGCTGTAGAGTGACGACCCAAGAGACAAATATTGGATTTATCCTTATACATTATGGCATGCGGGTTTAGGCCCAATGAGGAGCCAACATTATGGCATGCAGACTTAGGTCTGATGAAGAGCCAATAAAAACACAAGGTTTAGGCCTGTGAGTAAAGGAAATTCCAAAAGTCGAGAGCAAATAACGCCTGGAGCGCGAGTCTATCACCTAGAGGTGACTTTTCGTATATTGGTCGGAGAAGTGCGGGCCGTGGAGTCGGTAGCACATGAGTCCTTGGCTGAGTGTTGATCGAGATTCAAGGACGAATCTATTTTGGTGGGGGAGAATTGTAATGCCCGCGAACCAAAACTCTGCGTTTTGGGGGTGGGTGTCGATCGACACCGATGTTGGTGTCGGTCGACACCACTTATTCTGGTTCGACCATATTCATTTAATTATCAATTTGAACCGGTTTGGTTTAGGAAAAACCATTGGACCGGATTATATAAGTGAATTGTCGACCAGAAGGGTTTTGGAGGTTTATTTTGTCTGCCGCTTTGTGGTTTTTGAGAGAAAAGGGAGAAAAGAGAGTTCTTGAGTTTTTGAGAGAGATTGGTGAGATTTCTTGGCTGTTCTTGAGAGATTTGGAGCTAGGAAGGATCTNCTTGGTGGCGGTCCAGTTTAGGACATTTGTTTGGCCTTTGTGGCGGCCCGTGGGGCATTGAGATTATCCTTGTGTGGTCATGAGGTATCCCAGTGAGGGGACATGTGGTTGGTAGGACATTGTGTTGTCTTACACGAGCCACGGGAAGGAAACCTGGATAGGGATAGGACTCAGTCGTGTTCAGAATTGTTTGCTCGCGACTCTTGGGGGACTTTGGTTCTCCTAGTACCGCCATATTCTAAGACTTTGTGGCTTGGGAGTTTGGTTGGTATATCGACTTCGGATGACGATCCGAAGGCGCGCTGTAGAGTGACGACCCAAGAGACAAATATTGGATTTATCCTTATACATTATGGCATGCGGGTTTAGGCCCAATGAGGAGCCAACATTATGGCATGCAGACTTAGGTCTGATGAAGAGCCAATAAAAACACAAGGTTTAGGCCTATGAGTAAAGGAAATTCCAAAAGTCGAGAGCAAATAACGCCTGGAGCGCGAGTCTATCACCTAGAGGTGACTTTTCGTATATTGGTCGGAGAAGTGCGGGCCGTGGAGTCGGTAGCACATGAGTCCTTGGCTGAGTGTTGATCGAGATTCAAGGACGAATCTATTTTGGTGGGGGAGAATTGTAATGCCCGCGAACCAAAACTCTGCGTTTTGGGGGTGGGTGTCGATCGACACCGATGTTGGTGTCGGTCGACACCACTTATTCTGGTTCGACCATATTCATTTAATTATCAATTTGAACCGGTTTGGTTTAGGAAAAACCATTGGACCGGATTATATAAGTGAATTGTCGACCAGAAGGGTTTTGGAGGTTTATTTTGTCTGCCGCTTTGTGGTTTTTGAGAGAAAAGGGAGAAAAGAGAGTTCTTGAGTTTTTGAGAGAGATTGGTGAGATTTCTTGGCTGTTCTTGAGAGATTTGGAGCTAGGAAGGATCTAGAGGCTTGCTAGGAGGGTTGGATTCGTTGCTCTTGGTCTGAATCTTCCTGCAAAGAGGTGAGTGCATGACCATGGCTAATCTAAGCCCTTGATTTCCTTGTTCTTGCTTCTTTGTTGTTGTTTTGTGTTTTTTCTTGCTGGGGATTGGATTGTACAGGTTCCTAATGATGTTTCCGGCATGGGTTTTNTATCACCTAGAGGTGACTTTTCGTATATTGGTCGGAGAAGTGCGGGCCGTGGAGTCGGTAGCACATGAGTCCTTGGCTGAGTGTTGATNCGACTTTCGGCTTCGAGCGAATCGCAGTTGCAGGTGGAGTGTCGATCGACACCAACAAGACGTCATCGATCGACATTGTTGGGTAGTGTCGGTTGACACCAATGCCAGTGTCGGTCGACACTAGGCTGGTGTCGGTCGACACCTCCCTTCCAGCGAGACAATGTTCGTTTTCCTGGTTTGTGTGTTTTGTTTGTTGGTTGTTTTGGAACATTGGATCATTGTTGCTTGGGTGTATAGCCCAATAGATGGGAGCAAGTTCTAAAGACCCAACTCTAGCAACCTAGCAACGCCAGACAACAATCAATCGAGTCCTTAGAACATCTTCCTCTTCATTGCCTTGATTCCATGATCACACTTTCCCTTTACATGCACCACAAACACAAATTGAGATGCAAGTAAAGGGAAAGTGTGATCGTGGAATCAAGGCAATGAAGAGGAAGATGTTCTAGGAACTCGATTGATTGTTATCTGGCGTTGCTAGGTTGCTAGAGTTGGGACTTTAGAACTTGCTAGGTTGCCGGTTTCTTGTTTCCTGTTGTATTGACATTGGAATGGTTAGGATTGGTTATTGGTTATTCTACTATGGATTATTATTGGATATTGGTTTGTTGGTTATTTAATTGGTATTTGTTATTCCACTGTCGTTTGTGATTGTGGTTAGGTGGCTAGTGGGTATGGGACCAATAGTCGTAGTTTATTTATTATTATTATTATTATTATAGTATTATTATTTATTATTTTTATAAAAATAAAAACGGGTCAGGTCGTTTCATAATGTAACTTAATATTTGTAATATAATTTTATTTGAATACTTATTTTGTTATTTTTCTTGCATTTGACCTTAAATAATAAATACAAAATTATTAATATTTTAAAACATATTAAATTGCTTATTAATTATATTTAATTTTATTAAATAGTTATATTTCATATCATATATGTATTATCAATAATAAAATTATTTATACTAATATAGTTTGTGAAAGTTTCCTGATACTAAATTATATGTTAAACTTTGAGAACCGATTTTCCTTTTTTCAATTAAAATAATATTATTTATTTTCATTTATTATAGTTATTAGAAACTCTATGATGGATTAAAAATTACACTAATTTTTGGATGAGTATAAACATGCAATGATTTTATTTCATCATCATTATAGATGCAATTGAATAAAATGAATAATCATATTTGTCGTATCTACTTAGAAGACAAACAGTAGGATATTATAATGTCAAATGTCATAATAATAAAATTTCTTAATTAAATGTGAAAGGGGAAAAATGTTATAGAAATTATTTTATTTCTAAGATGGTTAATTCTAAAGCTATTTGATACTAAGATTCTTAAAAATATATGATACCAATATACAATTAACATATACTACTCAAAACTATAGAAATCAAATTAATCATATATAGTATAGAAAAATGCAACTCATATCACACTATAATATAGAAAGACATCACAAGCTTAACAACATGATTTTTTTAAGCATATGACAGTAAACATACAATTTTCCTTTTTTATAATAGTTTTAAATACGTTTTTTTTTACTTAAAGATGAAGACTACTAAAAAATTAAATTTACAATGGAGATACTCATACGCATCGTCCAATAAAAAGAAGTTTTATCCTGCTTTACCACATGAATGTCCAAAAAGAAAAACAAATTGAAATTCTAAAATAGAAGAAAGGACATAGATAAATTATATGACAACCATAATTGCTGGACCAGCTCATGGAGAATAGGAAAGACATACATAAACACTCTAATGAATAAATAAATTTGTCAAACATTCTCGCCTAATTTTTTTATATGTAGTATTAATGTGAACAACAAACATGATAACCTGCAAAAATAATTTAAAAATTATTCAAGAATACCTATTGAAATTTGGAAATATATATAAAATAATATAATTCTTTACAAGAACCTAATGACTGTAATTAAATAATAATAACTGAAAATTGTTTTAAAAGAAGAGTAATTAGAGATTGAATTTTAATTTCATGGAAACAGAATGAATTCTACTTTTATGGAAAACAAATTGGTAAGATCTAATGGGGAATAAATGAGTAAGTATTTCTCAAATTACTTACGGAAAATATCCCACCATTAAATTATATAAGATTATGAAAATCCAAATATTTATGAATTTATAAGAGAATTCCGAGAACACATAAATATCCCACATTCTAACATAATCTAGAATCATTTTTTTCCCATGAATCATTTATAAGATTGAAACCCAGAACTAATTTTTATACATAACTTAAAATCCGTTTTTTTTCCTGAATCATACATAAGATTGGAACCTATATTTATAATTTCAAATTTTCAAAATAAACTATAATTAGTTTTTTCCTAGGATGAAATCACAAATTGATAAATGGTGGCTTTAGATCAGAAGGAGATTACAACTGGTTCTTATCAAAGAAGGGAAAAAGAAAATGTTAAGAGTTTTTTTGTTTGTTTTATGGGCCACTAATTACTTAGGTCCAAAGTACAAATAAATTTAATTAATTAGGTCCAAACAACAAAAGAAGACAAATGTTAGATAGATAACATTACAAGTGCCAAGTGTCTAGATGAGGTGGGGTTTGGTATGTTTGTGAGAGTTTTTGTAAGGTGCGATTTCTACGCCGGTTGTCTCGTCGAAATTATGGGGTTCCGGTGAGATCGTTTCCAGTTGATCCTGTGTGAGGATTGGGAATCCGGGTGCGGTCGTTTCAATCATCAATTATTGGAGAATGATACCATCATAATCAAGAAACATGACAATCTTTTTTCCTCTTGCAGCGTTGATGATATATGTTACAACATGTCTAGAATTTGAGAGTAAATTTGAGTCTAAGTATTTAATTAAATATCTACCTATGGCTATATATATGACTCTCTTTAATGCATGGTAAAAGCAATTTGTAACCCAGTACATCATATTAAATATAAAATTTTAATAGATTATCCATATAAGAAATAATCAAACTTAATGATTTAATTAATACTATTTTAAATACGGCACTTACAATTTTCTAATGAAAGAAATAGATAGAAAATCAATAAAGTGAACTTATATGAAAATCTTCTTATATATATATGATTTGAACATGACAACAATTCTGAAATGCTCTTGACAAGATTGATTTTATGTTGATATGTGTATTGATATAAAAGGAAAAGCTCTTGTTGTGTAATTTATCATAATTTAGTAGGATTTTAGTGGAAGCGTGGAGCTGACTAACTTTATTGCCTACTCAATTAATGAAAGAAAATATTATATGATTCTAAAACGTGTAAAGATTAAGGTTTATAAAATTACATAAAAGATTAATCATAATCATGTATTTAACTATTTCATTTCTCATCCATGATATGGTTTTTTATGATATTTTATTTTATTATAAAATAGTGTGTGTTTTTCACTTTAAAGGACGAAATACAAATTTTATAAAATGTAAGAAAAATGTGTAAAGTATCAGTAGTAAATGTTATAGAATATTATATTTTCTATCATATATATATAATATGAGGTTTTAATTTTATTATAAAAAATCTAATTTTGTTTAAGAAAAGAACATAAGATATAAAAATGGAGTTAAAAATATATGTCAATTGTACCAAAATTAAGAAGATAAATATGATTATTTGGAATTAGAAATGATATAAATTTGTTTTAGAAGAATAAAATAGAAATAAAAGATGACATGTGTCACTAAAAGAGAATGCCAAATGTTGAAATGTGAGTAAAAGTTAGAAAAAACCTTCTCATGTATAGATTAAGGTTTATAAAATTACATAAAAGCTTAATCATAATCATGTTTTTAACTATTTCATTTCTCATCCAAGATATGGTTTTTATTATGATATTTTCTTTTATTACAAAATATTTATTATAAAATAGTGTGTTTTTTTTCACTTTAAAGGACGAAAGACAAATTTAATAAAATGTAAGAAAATGTGTAAAGTATCAGTAGTAAATGTTATAGAATATTATATTTTATATCATATATATAATATGAGATTTTAATTTTATTATAAAAATAATCTAATTTTGTTTAAGAGAAGAACTTAAGATATAAAAATAGATTTAAAAATATATGTCAGTTGTACCAATATTAAGAAGATAAATATGATTATTTGGAATTAGAAATGATATAAATTTGTTTTAGAAGATGACAGGTGTCACTAAAAGAGAATGTCAAATGTCGCAATGTGAGTAAAAAATTAGAAAAAACATTCTCATATTATATAAGATAAATGTAAATCCTATTTTAATTTCTTTTGTGCTAAAATTTCTGGTTTTATATTGATTAAAGGGACTATGTATAATTAGTATAGATGAAAATAAAATAAAAAAGAAAACACAGAGAATTTTAGGCGCTTGGGAAGTGTGCTTGAGAGAATTTTAGGGCGATTTCGTGATCTAACCGCGAAACCCACCGGGGATCGGCCTCACGCCGTTCTCTGAGAATCTTCTGCTTTCTCCCTCCTTTTCTTTTTCTCACCCACAGTCGGTCGTCGGGTTACTAGCCATGTCTGTTTCTCCAGACCGGATTCAGGCGATTCCCCTCCCGCAGATCTCCCACAGTTACAAGTCTCTGCAGATCTCCCATTGGTTCAAATCTCCGCGAATCCTTCGAATTCTCCTCCACCCTCATCAATCCCTCGTCCTATTCCATTCCTCGATGCTCCGTCTCATGTCGAGCGTTTTAAGGCCTCTCTTCGTAATCTTTGTAAGATTGATTCTCCGGTTCTCCTGGAAGATGGTATTCCAGTTGTTCAAGCCCCCGCCTCAGTCCTTTTGAGGACAGCAGATCAGTGGAAGGGTTATATTATTGCGCATTTTCACGGTTTGATTCCTCCCTTGTCAAAAATATTCTCAGATCTAAACCGAGTTTGGGGCAAATTTGGTAGTATCACTATCAGGCAAGTCTCGGATACCTCCTGCCTCATTTTGATTCCGTGTCTGAAAACTCGAGATTGGGTTCTCCAAGTGGGTTACTGGCAAACCGGAAATTGTGCCTTTAATGTCTTTTCGTGGTCTGTGGATGCTTCGTTGGAAGTTCAGGATCTGAAGACAGTCCCCACTTGGGCAGTCTTGCATAACATTCCCCCACAGATGTACTCGCTCTCAGGTATTAGTGTTATTGCTAGTGCTATTGGTGAGCCTTTACACACGGAGAAGTCAAAGTTGGATCCATTTTATCTTGGTAACACGAAGGTGAAAGTGGAGATCTCATTGGAGAAGTCTCCTCCAACTACCATAATTGTCAGGGATGAACTCTCAAACTCGGTCAAGGTTAACGTTTCATACCCTAGGCTGCCTCCAAAATGTTGCAATTGTGGTAGGTTTTGGCATTTGATTAGCCGGTGTCCCAAACCGCTGATGAAGAATAAGCCACAAATAGGACCTAATGGGGGTTTCACACCTGGTGGAGTTGCTGTTGCTGAAACTACGACTCAGCTGGGATCGGGTTTGGAGGGAATGCAGCTTGTCACTGCTCCCAAATCTTCAGGTCCTTCTCAACTCTCTGTCCCTCCTGACCAAGCATCTGTCGTAATTGCGCATGATGATGGTAGAAGGTTGCCCCTAGGAAGGTGGAGTCGTAGCTCTCCTCCTGGTGAGAGGGATACTAAACACCGGTCTTCCTTGTCAAAGTCAGATGTCTCTCAAGAATCTGTTCAGAGTTTGATAAAGGATACCGTGTCTCAGAAGGCTAAGGAGATAGTTGTTCCTACAGGGGAAGTTTGTCATGTTGGAGAGTCTTCTGCAGAGAAGTGGACTCTGGTAGGTTCTCGTAAGAAGAAAGGTTCCAATAATGCTAAAGCTCCGGTGTCTACTAATCATATCCCCGGAGGTATGGGAGCTAGAAAGTTGGCAAAAATGGAAACTAAGAAGCTATATGGGGTTCAGAGGTTGGCGGATAAGCATAAGGAGATGAAGCCTTGTCTTGAGAAATATAGAATTGTCTCTTTGGAATCGAGTTTGCAGCCTATCCGGAGTAGTTCATCGGTTAAGGACTGCTAAGTATCTCTTCGAGCTTAGGCTCTACCTTCATTTTTTGTGTTTATAATGACGAAGGTTTTTTGCTGGAATATTCGGGGATTAAACAGCTTCTCTAGACAGAGATTTCTCAGAAATTGGATCCGTATAAATAAGCCTATCTTAGGCAGTATTTTGGAGACGCATGTCTCGGAGGAGAATGCGGCTCGAGTTGTTCAGGCCTCCTTTCCAGGGTGGAGGGTAGAACAAAACTATCAGTTTGCGGAGAATGGTCGAATATGGGTGGTCTGGGACCCATCCATTTCTGTCATTTATTTGTATAAAACAGCTCAGTTAATGCTATGCAGAGTCTACAATCCTGCTACTAAGGAAAGCTTTGCTATCGCTTTTGTCTATGGTTTTAATACACAAGTTCAGAGGAGGGCATTGTGGGATGATTTATCTCTCATTGTTCAAAATTCCCCAGCTCGAGGGTCCCCTTTGCTGATCCTAGGGGATTTCAATCAAATCATTTCAGCCAGTGAGCATCACTCTTTGCTTCCTCACCCTTTGCCTCTCTCTGGTATGTCCGACTTTCAACGTTGTTTGGAGGAGAATGACTTATCCGACTTGCCTAGCCGTGGAGCTTTCTATACTATGAATAATAATCAACCTCAGGATCCCATTTTGAGGAAGCTTGATAGAGTTTTGGTAAATGATCAGTGGAGAGCTTCCTTCCCGGAGTCTCTGGCAGTGTTTGACCCCACAGGAGACTCTGATCACTCTCCCGCTTTGGTATCCACCTCTTCTCTTTTAGAAAGCAGCAAGAAATCGTTCAAATATTTCTCCTTCTTGTCTTCTCCCCCTCATTACAAGGAAGTTATAGCTGCTGCTTGGCAAGAGGAGGTCCCTCTAGGTTCTCAATTGTTTACTTTGGCGCAGAGAATGAAAAAAGTCAAAGCAGCTTGTCGCCAGCTGAATAGAGAGGGGTTTAGCAACATTCAACAATGCACTAAGGATGCCTTGGAGCACTTAGAATCAGCTCAATCGGCTTTAATGTCATCTCCTTCTGATTCTTTGTTTCGTGAGGAGTTTGTAGCACGCAAGAAGTGGCGCTTCTTTGCGGATGCTCAAGAATCCTTTTATAGGCAAAAGTCTCGGCGTTGGTTGGCTGAGGGAGATGCTAATACGGCTTTCTTCTTCAGGTCGGTAATAGCAAACCCAGCTTTCAATAGCATAAAGTTCCTCAGGGGTGTTGACGACGAGCGTATACACAATGTAAGTCAGATCAAAGATCTCCTCATCTCTTATTACCAAAACCTTCTCGGCTTAGAAGATCAGAGTGTCATTCCTCTGTCAGTTGTTGAGATTATAGACCTTACCTCTTTTAGATGTGTACCAGAGCTAGCCTCTCAGCTTCTCCAAGTTCCATCAGAGGCAGAAATTCGTCGTACCATTGTTTTGATGCCTAAATCAAAGGCCCCAGGACCGGATGGTTTCCCGGTTGAGTTCCTCAGAGAAGCATGGGATATAGTCGGTAAGGACACGGTGGTAGAAATCCAGCAGTTCTTTGCCACTGGTTTTTTGCCTCGCATTTATAATGCCTTCGCGATTTCTCTTATTCCAAAGACCCTAGGAGCAGATAAGATCACTCAGTTTAGGCCTATCTCCTGTTGCTCAACAATTTACAAAATCATTGCTCGTTTATTGAAGCAGAAGCTCAAGCTCTTTATCTCAGATGCAGTTCAGAATAACCAGGTCGGATTTGTGCAAGGCAGACAGCTGTGTGAGAATGTTCTTTTGGCTTCAGAGCTAGTGAACAATTTTCATGGTAGGGGAGAGACTTCCAGAGGTTGCCTGCAGGTTGATCTTACTAAAGCTTATGACAGTCTAGATTGACAGTTCTTACTGAATGTCCTTACCGCTTTAGATCCCCCGGAGCAGTTTATAACATGGCTAAAGGAATGTTTTACTACTCCATCCTTCAGTCTAGCTTTTAGCGGTGAACTCATTGGTTTCTTCCCGAGCAAGAAGGGTCTTCGCCAAGGGGATCCAATCTCCTCCCTCCTATTCGTCTTGGCCATGGACGTCCTCTCTAAAAAGTTGGACAAAGGAGTGCTTACTCAAAAGTTTGGTCCGCATCCGAAGTGTTTAGCTCCTCTGGTTACTCACTTGAGCTTTGCGGATGACATCCTCATATTCTTCGATGGAGCTCAATCCTCTTTGGATGGTATTCTAGATATTCTTGAGGAGTTTAAGATAGAATCAGGACTGGGAATTAATAGAGACAAGACTGCAATTTTCTTGGATGGGGATAATGTTCAGCAGCATCAGAGTATCGCGGCTAATGCTGGTCTATCTCAAGGTTTCTTTCCGGTTAAGTATCTGGGGGTTCCTTTATCGTCTAAGAAAATGACTAAGCAAGACTATCAACCTCTCCTGGACAAGCTTCTCAAAAGGTTTAACTCTTGGACTGTGAGAAGACTCTCATTTGCTGGTCGACTTCAGCTTATCTAATCCGTCATTTACTCCACTATCACATTCTGGGCTTCCATCTTTATCCTTCCCAATTGTTGTTTGGAGGAAATTGAAAGTATTTGTAGTGCTTTTTTTTGTAAGGGTGCTCCAAATAATTCAAGAGGCGCTAAGGTTAGCTGTGAGTCAATGTGTACTCCCAAGGAGTGTGGTGGTCTGGGTTTAAGGAGACTAGTGCATTGGAATAAAATTCTTGGCTTAAAACTGATATGGTTGATTTTTGCGGCTAGTGGTTCTTTATGGGTGTCTTGGGTGAGGATGAACCTAATTGGTAATCAATGCTTCTGGGATTTAGACAGCTCTAGTTCGGGAAGTTGGATTTGGAAGAGTCTTTGCAAATTGAGATCGTTAGCAAGACCTTTCATTGTGTGTGACTTGAATTCTGGGGTCACATGTAAATTCTGGACTGATAATTGGTCTTCATTGGGTCCTTTACTGGAACTCACTGGTGACTCAGGCCCCCGTATTTCTGGTTTGTCTCAGGATGCTGTGGTTGCTGATGCAATAAGGGATGGTCAATGGTGGTTGAATAACAGCCGTTCGCGTAACCCCATCATTCAACTTCTCAGGGCCTGCCTCCCCGCCCCTTCAGTCGTAAACACGCAAGAGGATGCTGAAGATGATTGTTTTCTCTGGAAGATTGGAGATGCTCAAGCTTCCAATGTGTTCTCTACGGCAGGTACTTATCAGTCTCTGCATCCTCCTGGTGACAGAGTGGAGTGGTCTAAATCTGTCTGGTTTAAGGGGTGTATCCCTAAGCATGCTTTCATTGCGTGGTTGAACTCTCGACACCGTCTTCACACGAGAGATAGGTTGATCAGGTGGGGTCTCTCGGTTCCTTCAACCTGTCTCCTCTGCAGTTCTCAGGATGAATCTCGACAGCATTTGTTTTTTGATTGTTCTTATGCTGCTGAAGTATGGCACTATTTCACGGGCAAAGCTAACCTTTCTCCTCCAAGCAGTTTTGAAGCAGGAGTTAGATGGCTCAGGAACCCTTCCAGGGATTTGAATCTAGCTCTAATCATTCGACTTGCATACCAGGCCTTTGTTTATAACATGTGGAAGGAACGGAACTCGCCGCTCCATAATGCTTCCTCTCGCCCTGCCTCAGCCTTGATCCGGGAAATCAAGAATACTCTCAGATCACATCTCGGTCCATTGACGCTCAAACAGTGGAATGTTCTCCCTGCAAATACTCTCTTGGTTACATGGTTCGGAGTGTTTCAATAGCGTGTAATGCTTGTTTTATGTGTAGGTGTTACTCATTATTGGAGGCATCTTGTTAAGCTACTAAGGTTAATGAAAAAGGTAATTAAAAAAAATAATAATAATTAAACAAAACAAAATAAAATAAAATAAAATAATAAGTGCCCTCATAACGACATCGACATCGAGATAGCATCCTTGAACTGCCCAAGGTCAAAATATCAATATCATCATCTCAAACTATATATGTAAAAAAAAATATTTGTTTTGTATGAAGACCACAATTTCACGGTTTTGTTTTACTTTTTAGAAATACCTAGAGCTATCCTCGCAGATGATTTCACGGTCTGTGTTCCCGCCTTGAACCAGACGGCTTCACAAAATTTGACTCCGTTTTTTGAGAGGATCACTGGATAGGTGCAGCTTAAAGCGCCTAACATTGCCCATATATCAACTGTGGATCACTTGGGGCTCACGGTTCATTGTTTTCGGGATGATGGTGTGTTTTCCGAGAATGGTCCTAGGTATTTGGGATGGTCTGGTCCGTACATGTGGCAATGTTGTTATAGATACTTAAGATGGTAGATAAAATGGTTTTGTGGATTAGGTATACGAATACTGAGCAAGAAAAAGTTATTGGGTCGATTAGTAGAGTGTTGATTGGATTATTTCGACAAATTAGTTCACGTGCAGAAGATATATAGAGGTTCTTTATGGCCGTCAGCGAACAATTGGATAGTGTTCCCTACTTAACATACTTCATGACGACTCTCTTATTGGATTATATAGTGGCTATATATGCTTGCAATTGCGATTGTAGAAAAATATCTGATTTATTTGCTAATTAATAACAAAGATAAAATTACATAGAGAAGATTAATTTATATCATAAGCTATATTTTTTTCTTTCTTTGGCTAAATGATTTTTATTTAGTTTCATATGAAAGTTTTTTTTTGTTTTTTTTTTGTCAAAAAGTTTCATATGAAAGTAAGCTGATGGAATACAATTTTTTTTTCAGAGACAGACCCCTTAAAAAACTTGAGATCCAATGGTCACAAATTTGTGATTTTAAAAAATTGTTTAACGACTTTTTTCACAAAATAAGTAAAATCAACATAACATTCAAGAACTAAAAAAATGCCCATTAGAAAATCCGGGGAATAAGCTACACTCCAATCCATGGGAATAAGCTACACTCCAATCCATGGGAATAAGCTACACTCCAATCCAGGAATCAACAACGAACAGTGAGGGCAAATTCGATCTGTTGCTTTACCGATGCCGCTTGGACCGAGTACACTAAAGAGGCAGGACTTGGTTGGATTTTCTTTGACCCGATCTCTAATTCGGAGACCCAAGGAAGAGATTTTGCCTGGAATGTCAACTCCCCCCCTTATAGCTGAAACGCTGGCAATGAACCGAGCTATGCAACATGCCTTAGATCTGGGATACCAGAACATTGTTTTTGCTTCAGATTCGCAGACGCTGATTAAAGCAACAAAGTCGGAACTCCATCACAAGGAGATCCACGGGATTCTACACGATATCCTGGAAATAGCACAAAATTTTGGAATGATTCACTTCACTTTTGGGCCGCGTGAGAAAAACCGAAGAGCCGATGAAATCGCAAAAAAAACCGCTTTACTTTTTTTTACCTTTGAGTTTGTATTCAATTTTCCCAACCCCCCCTTTTCGGGTGAAACTGATGTAACCGTTGAACCGACGGATACCTTACCGGTTTGATTTTAAGTATTAAATGTTTGGATTTGACAAAAAAAAAGAAGAAAAAACTACACTCACCCTAAGAGGAATATGGATTATTTATAGGGACAATTGCATTTTGTATACCTTTATTTGGCCTTGAATGTAATAGTAGACCCCATATTCGATATTTGAGAAACATAACCACTAAGGGTACTGAAATTACAGTTGACTCCCTTACGACCAAACAAAAAACACAAGCCGAAATGACAGATGTAACCCGGAGAAAGTCTGCAATAGATTTCTTTAAGGTCGATTACAAATTAACGTCAACTAGAAGACATAGCAATTGGTCTACTCCTTAATTCTAGTTTAAATTTTAATTAAAAATATTATAAAAAATAATTTGATAAACCTATTGACCAAATAATAACCACATAGACTTCCTGCATTGGAATAAAATAAATTTACTTATAAACGAGTCAAATTAAGGGAGGAAAGGCTGATTAGGTAAAAATTATATGATTTAGGGTTTTGCTTAAATAGACTTCTCTGTGGACTATTTGTGGTTGACTTTGCTATGTCATCAACTATTAATATTATATTAATACCGATAATTTAACTAAACCGATAGCTGAACCTAATCGAATGCGTACCGATTCCTTGATTTTAATCTAACCGGATAATTTAACCATATATATACTTCTCTCTCTCTCTCTCTCCAAAATTTCTCTCTCAAAAATTTCAATATTGTTGCTCTAGAAAATTCAGCCACATATACCCACAAAATATTTCTTGGCTTACAAAGATAAATATGAAAACCCTAGATTCTCTTTTATTTTACTTGCCTCTCTCTCAAATATATCTTGGCT
>NC_025690.1:4867939-4911474 GCF_000633955.1 Camelina sativa | reverse complement strand
AAAAAAAAAAAAAAAAAGTATATCTAAAAACAGATGTGTCTCAACTCCAATCTACCATCTTTTTTTCTCTTTATTTTTTCATTGAAGAAGTTATGCAAATCTGACTCTACGAATCTCCCTCCAGATTTGGCCTTCATTCATATTCAAATCTAATCCCAAAGGTTTTGTTTTCATATATACCTACCTAATCTAGGTTTTTAGTTTTTTGTTAGTTGAATTTGGGTTCTATATGAGTTTTCTTATTTAGATATGAGAATTGTTATTGGGTAGTCTGTTGGAAAAAGTTTAGTTCTTTCTTTTTTGAGTTTGATTTGAACTTTTATTTGGATTTTTATGATTTAATTGCTTAAAGTCAGATATTTTATCAAAGCTTATTCTTGTCTTTAATTTTACAGGCGGAAGAGAAGATTAAACAGTAGGTGGTGGAGGCCGAGGTGGAAGCGATGGAGTGGCAATGGAGAATAATGAAGAAGAGACGGAGAAGAAGCTGATTTTGTGTGCAGAGTCGTTAGGATAGGTGATAGGTGATAAATACGGTTTAGTTTCCCACAAAGAAGTCTTCCTGATAAGTCTTCAGCATAATCATTACGAATATTAAATTGATTTGATTGATTTGCAGTTTAAAGTACGGTTTAGTTTCCGAGGAAGAAGTCTTCGTGATAAGTCTTCAGCATAATCATTAAAAATATTTAATTGATTTGATTGATTTGCAGTTTAAAGTACATTTTAGTTTTCGAGGAAGAAGTCTACTTGATAAGTCTTCAGCATAATCATTAAAAATATTAAATTGATTTGATTGATTTGTAGTTTAAAGTACGGTTTAGTTTCCGAAGAAGAAGTCTTCTTGATAAGTCTTCAGCATAATCATTACAAATATTAAATTTATTTGACTGATTTGCAGTTTAAAGTACGGTTTAGTTTCCAAGGAAGAAGTCTTCTTGATAAGTCTTCTTGATAAGTCTTCAGCATAATCATTACAAATATTAAACCAACCAATAATCGGTTCAGATTCCCGTGCAGAATATCTGCCAGAGAAGTCGTCGGCATAATAATTACAAGGTTTAAATTGATTTAATTGATTTGACGTTAGTTGGTAAAGAAGTCTGCAAGAGAAGTCAGTTTCTTTATATTTTTATGGTACTGTTTCAAATAAACCGGAATTGGTTTTCTAAAACCGGGATTATTATAATTATTATAACTTCACTCAACTTAAAAACCACGATAACAACTATAATTATCTCTAATTCCGTCTTGCTCATATTCTTGTCAGCAATCTATTCCTCTTATCTCTTCCACTTATCTCATCCGCTTATCAATAATGATTGATTTTCCCATTTCTTTTCGTGTTAAACTTCAATCTCCATCTTTCGGATTGTCTCAATTGCAGAGGTGATAGTTTCCCTTTGATAATAGCCAAAGAGTATATAGAAGAAATAGGTTTTGGGGGTCAGAGCAGAGACAGCTTAATTACAGTTTTTAGTTTTTATTCTTCAGTCTGTTAATTTCCTTGTACTTAATTACAATTTTTAGTTTTTAGTTCTTTGTACTTAATGCTATGTAAAAGAAGTGCTTAGCCACTTGCTAAACGTATTTAATGAAAGTATATTGACTATTATTGTTCAGGTCGGTCAACAATGCCTTACCCTATCTTCACCTTCTTCCCACAAAATGTGTTAAAAAGTTTCTTTCTTTTTCACTTTTCCAAATACAAAAAAAAACCAAACAAACCAACCAATAATCGCTTCTTGTAGAGTTGAACAAGTATCCACGAATGTTGACTTCGTTTGCAGTCTGCCGTGGTCATTTTTGGGGTTGACCAACATTATAATTTTTTAACTAGTAGACTTCTTTTGCAGTCAACTAATTAATTTTATGTCAATAATATTACGGTCAATGCTTTTCTATTTTGGTCAACTTCAAAATAAACCGGTATAGAAGTCTACTATTTTATTATCCTGCGAAGACTTCTTGTGACAGTCTTAACTAAAAAGTCAAGAATTTGGTCAATTGCAAAAATACACCTTAGTAGACTTCAAACGAAGTATCCGTTAGAAATATTATAATGTAGTCTAAACCATATTTTTTGTTTTCAAATGAAATTAAGGAGACTGAAATTTTAGTCTACGGGCTCGAAATTCGGTAAATTTTAAATTGCAAAACTCACCACATAGTAGACTTTACATGATATTATGACTGTTCGACTAACAAATGAAGTCTAATTTCGACAAAAACACAAGGAAAATCACGAAATCTACCGGAAAATAACCTTACGGTTGTTGTTCGCAATGTCAAACACCGAGGACGTCGTCTTAAGTCACCACAAAAGAAACCCAGCGCCAATTTAATCACTATCCAAGAATCATGACGTATAACAAGATAAATGCACTTGCAAATTTTCTTGGATTAAAATGGAGAGGAGATGGAAGAAAATGAAGTTCTCATACCATTGGGTGTTATTTAAGCTTACAAATTCAGGTTGTTGAAGCTTTAAGAGCTTCAGATTTGGTTGTTCATGGTTGTTGGAAAATTGATGGCGGTGGCACAACCGTAAATAAAAAAGAAGATGAGGATATGAATATAATAAAAAATTTTGCAAGAAATTTCAAATAAATCAGAAATAATGACAATTTTGTGAATACAATGAATGGACAAGAATTTAATAGGGAGAAAGTGGCAAATGTTGGAGAGAGAAAAAGAGGGGTCTAACATTGCAATTGACTCAAGTTAGTGGTCTAATTTTGCAAGTCTCCCTTATTTATATCCTATCAGTTTTATCTTTTTTCAAAATTCAATTTAATATCCAAAATTTTACAGTGTTTTCACTTATGATTATTAATATTAATAGTTTATGAGATTATATGTATACATATTTTAATATAATCAACTGTTTTTTTCGTAAATATTTTATTATTTTATATTTTACATTCCTTGGTAAAAGACAAGAACATATTTTAGATGAAATAAATATAATAATTTTATTTATTAGGTATATAATTTGGAGGAAAACCTAATACAATTTTACTTCTCAATTCTGTTTTATATTATAAATATAAAATATTAATATTAATAAATTCACGTTTTTAAATAATAAATTCATTTTTAGTTAACTAATTAAAAATGAATGAATTTGAAAAATATATTTTATAAAGATTTTTGTTACCAAATGTAAATTTTCTATATATCACATTTTGGTTACATAGATAGTATGATATAGGTTACGTTTGATTAGAAGGATGTATTACATTTAGTTATTTAGATAATTTAACCCTTAATGAGATTTTTTTTTTTGTTTTTATTGCTAATGAAAAACAATGTAATATTCTACATTTTAGGAAGTCATTTTAAAAAAAAATCTTCCCAAATAAAAGTAGTAGGGTGGCAAAACATTGTAGTTGATTTTTTTTTTTAATTTTAATTTAATAATATATATAAGGAGTATATTATATATAGTTGAAGATAATTAACTGATTAAAATAAATGAATTTGAAAAATTAGATTTTGTAAACATTTTTGTAACCAAATATGAATTTTCTAAATATCATATTTTTATATCTATTTCAATTATTATTTTTCGTTGAAGAAGAGAAAATTCAATTTAAATGAAAATAAAAGGGTGCAAACTTCAATTTTTCCTGCATTTAATGAGAGGAGAAATAAAGGAAATGATCCCTGCATTATTAAAAAGAATTATATTCTATATATATTATCCCTGCATTATTTAAAAGTATTATATATATATGATTCCTGCATTATTAAAAAGAATTCTATCCACAAATGCTACTTGATTTTATCCTCTTTTTTTTGTCAAACGATTTTATCCTTATTTCTTCAAATTTCTATTCTAAAAGATTTTGTAAAGATATCAAATATGTGATAAGTTAGAACTAATACTAAAGGATATCTTGTGCTAGCAATAGTAATATAGATGTGTGTATATATATATATAGTACCAGAAACACAAAAACCAAGTTAACCTACCCAGAAAAAATAAATAAAATATATAATAAAAATCCTTTCAATTTTTTATTTGTTTTTAGCATTGACATGTTTGGCCATGTATCCGGTGCCAAATTCAGAATCGGGAACAAACTCGGATTCATGAAATTCCTTTGGATGAGATGTTATTCCAAAAATAACGTAATAGGTCCAAACCTAATACCAGTTGTTCAAGATTCAGTAACTTCGTTTACCGCTAACATTTGGGGTAGCACTCGTCTAACTATAAACATTATCAGAATTTTACAGCATTTATGCAATAAAGTAGTCTTGATGCTGGAGGCTTATGGGATTGGAGAGCCCGAGAAGATGGAATCTATTTAAAGAAAGAAGGTAGCCAAAATTCGACTGATATGCATAAAGTATATGACTGGATAAATTAAAAATGTTAAGAAGCTGTGAAAAAAAAAATATCTATTAACATTTTTAAATACATTTTGTGTTTTATCCTTTAAGTTATACTCTAGAAAATTGCACAAAATATAATATCTAAAATGTGGCAATTCAAAATCGAGTACTCAATTAATATGTCTACAAAATCCCTAAACCAATTTAATTCAATCTCTCTAAATTCGATTCAAGTTCAGTGTGAAGCTTGGCCACCGATGCAAACGTATCAAGGTAGTCCTCCCTATACGTGTGTGTGAATCCTCTTGCTAAAAGCCGCGCTTTATAGCATTCAATCTCCTCATCACTCTTGTACTTGATGGTGAAGATCCATCTTGATGTTACCGCTTTCTTTCTCTTGGGTAAGTCAAACTCGCGAAGTGTGATTGGACTCCATGGCGTTCTTCTTGGCACTAACCGCATTACCCAGTCTTTATGGTCTTTGGCTTCTTCATAGGTTTGGGGAATCCAATGTTTATCAATATGGCCAAGAAACACTTGATGCTCCAAGGGAAAATGTGCAAGAGTGCAAACGGCTTGAATAGGGTGAGCGACTGCTACATTGTTGTAGTAGACTCGAGTGTTCCGCTAGTTAGAGGGATGAAACTTAAGACGTTCACTCCTTCGAAGTGGTATGATTTCTTCTGGACTGTCCTCATCATCATCATCCGCTTTGGTGGGTACATAGTTCTCGTCTCCGGAAGCATTGTCGACCGGTACTGCATTTAAACCATTCTGATCATTTAAGTGTTCATCCGTCTAGGGAGAGTTGTCACCATTCGTAGGTTCAGGGGTTGGAGTTGGTGATGCTGGTGGTTCATTGGAGATAGGGGCGGTGCGAGTACTTTCAACGCCAAGTCTCTGAAGAAGGATGCAGAGGTTTTTGGCCCAGTCAGAAGTTGATGTGGACAGGTCTTTAAGATGCTCCCAATTCTTCTCATCACAAAATCCTTTAGACTCCACAAACTTGACATCGCGAGACACTAGGACTCTCTTCATGTCTGGCTCATAACACTTGTAACCCTTTTGTGTGGTAGACTATCAAATGAACATGCTTTTAATATTTTTGGCATCAAGTTTGTCTCGCTGTTCACCTGGTCTCAACACATAACATACACAACCAAACACTCGTAAGTGATCAGATGTAGGTTTTTCTTTGTTTAATACCTCAAATGGTGATATGTCATGAAGGATTTTTGTTGGTGTACGATTGATGAGTTAGCAACCCGCAAGAACAACATCTCCGCAAAACTTAGTTGGAACACTTGTGTGGAACATCATGGACCTTGCTACTTCCATGAGATGTTTATTGTTCCTTTCAGCCACGTCATTTTGTTGTGGTGTGTAGGGACAACTTGTTTGATGAATAATTCCATTTTTGGCTAGATATTGTTTGAAGGCATGACTTGTGTACTCCCCACCATTATCGGATCTCAAAATTTTAATCTTTGCATTATAATGGTTAGTCACATAATTTTGAAAATTAGTGAATGCCTCAAGAACTCTATTTTTAGAAGGAAGTAATGTCAACCAAGTGTATTATGATTTTTCATCAACAAAAGTGACAAAATATTTTTGATTTTCTCTAGATAGGCAAGGGGATGTCCAAACATCTGAATGAACTAAATCAAAGCAATTCTCATAAATGGTCATAGACTTAGGAAAAACAGACTTGCAACCGACCCGAACCCGGTAAGACCCAAACCGAACCCGAACCCAGTAAGACCCGAACCGACCTGAACCCGGTAAGACCTGAACCGAACCCGAACCGATATTTTCTATTTACCCTATTGGGTCCAAAACTCCTCTACCCAAAAAACCCGAACCCGATCGGTTTCTACCCGAACCCGACCCGAGTACCCGAATGCCCAGGGCTAGGTTTTATCAAATAATTTTTGGTTGCCAATGCCTTTAACAGGAAATTTTTCTCCATTAGCTATAATCACATTTCCATTTTCTGGTTTAATTTCACTAATCATATGATGAGAAGCTCCATAATCTATAATAAGCGGTTTAGAAGTGTTTAAGGCAAGATAAGAGTTATTGGACACCTCTTTGAGGGATTTGATGAGAGCGTCCAGGTCCAACTTCCTCACCAGCTCCAAAGACACTGCTAACACAGCTCCATAACCCTCCGGAGTGTGACTACTTGGTGTGTAGTTGGTTGCATCTCCCACCATGTTTGCTTGGTCAGCCCTTGGTCCTCCACGACTTGGTCCTCCACGATTGATACGAAGGTGTGGATGAAGAATCCAGCAACGACTTTTGAAGTGACCAGTCTTATTACAATGTTCACAAAATGGTGGATTCTTGTCTTCATGCTTGAAGTATCCTTTGTTTGCAGTGGCCATCTACACCTTGTTGGCTGTCACAAGCTCTCCTTTGCCCCCAAAAATTCCAATAGAGCCAAGCTCTTTTTGGATCTGGTTACAAAAATCATCAAGGCTTGGAAGCTTGTATTGATGAGGTCATTGTAAGATGGGTTGAGTGTCAAGAGTAGGCCGAACACTTTGTCTTGTGTGTTCGTTTAGGACCGCCGGGTCAATGGTTGCCGGTTGAAGCATCTCTAGTTCAGCCCAATGGGATCTAAACTTGCCAAAATGTTTGGTGAACTCCATATCCACTTGATTGAGGTTGTTGATGGCTCTCTTGATCTCAAAGATGCGGTTGACATTTGTGAAATTTGTGACATTTCCGAACACATTTTGAAGTGTGACCCATAGATCCTTTGCGGTCTCGCAATATGAGTAGGCATTCAAGTATAGGAGCATCAAGGGAGTTCTGAATGATGGCTGAAACTCCTTGATCTTCTTGAAACCACTTGTCTCCTCCACTAGCGACAAGATCCTTGCCGTCTTCGGTGGTCTCACCACTTGGTGCTTCACTTGTAGTGATATGGGACCAAAGTCCTCGGCAATATAGGGCTGTTTTTGTGGTCCTTGCCCATAGTAAGTAGTTTTCTCCTTTGAGAGTAACTGGAACAATCAAGGTTTTGATGCTCTCCATGATAAACTAACCTTGGCTAATTTTCCAATGGTTAAAGACGAAGGGATCTAAAGAGCTAAGAGATTTGGTGCGGAAAAGTTTGGTGGGTGTACGAATCACAGGATAGGAACAATTTGCTCTGATACCATGTAAGATTTGATATAGAAAAGTTTAGTGTGTGATGAAGAGATTTGATAGTTGAAAAGAAAGTGTAAGCGTAAAGAGAGTAGCGAGTATAAAGAGAGTAGGTAGAGTAGAGTATTGTGGAGAAAGAGATAATATCTCTTCTTACTTGATTTAGTTCCTAGTTACAATCTGAATATAGACATTTACACAAGGGAATATTCTACCAAAGATGCTATGCACAAATACACACAATGAAAGTGACATCTCCTTAAGTACACATGTGAACTTTTTTTAACTTCCCACTTGCATATCCACTTGCACAAACTCGCCAACGGCTCCATGGGAAGGTTCTCAAAGTCTAGTGACCGTTGGAGGCTGTTCTTGATGGATTGGACTCACAAGGCCTCCAAATGGTACGGATGGCCCATTGTGTTGGTTTTACGGATGTACGAACAGTGGTGTGTATTTTCATAAACAGTCCAAGTTCCACGAAGCTCGAGAGCAGTAATATCCACATCCATAACTTTAGGAAAATGTGGATGAGCCATCACTTGCTTAAAATTCTGCGGTTCTGTCTCAATAGAACAGGAAAGTACAAAGGACTGATACGTAGGGTTTAGGCGGTTGTAGGTGAGGACAGATTCAATAGGATATGGTAAAAGTAAAGATGGAGAAGAAGGAATCAATGAAGAAATTTGAATAAGGTTGCAATGATAGTCAGATAAGTAACCTAGAGTTTTGGCATGACACTTTGGCCTAACAGAGGTTAGTAGAACCAGATCTGTACCAGACGCAACAGTCTCTAGTGGAACGGCACTAGAGTGTGATGATGATGATGCACGATTAGTAGTAACAGGGTCATTAAGAGAAACATAATCATGCACATGAACTGGTGGTACCAATGTAGGATGATCAACAATGTCAATGGCAACAAGAGTAGAAACATGTAAAATTGAATCTGTAAACAATTCAGTAGAGATGGTAGATTGTGGAATATTCTTAAAAGGAAATACATTTTCATGAAAAACCACATTTCTAGATACAAATATCTCATTAGTGTCCAAATTTAAGATCTTATAACCCTTATAACCTGTTGGGTAGCCTAAGAAAACACAAGGAGCAGCCCTAGGAGTGAATTTTGTTCTGTCTTTAACCAAAGTAGAAGCATAGCATAATCAACCAATAGATTTTTAGAAACTATAATCGGGTTGTTTATGAAACAACTTTTCATAAGGACTAACTTTATCCAATACTAAGGAAGGAGTCCTATTGATCAAGAAAACAGCAGTATGTATAGAATCACTCCAGTAAACTAAAGGCAAATTCGATTGAAACATAAGAGCACAAGCAAATTTAAGAAAATGCTGATGCTTTATTTCAACAACAGAGTTTTGTTGCAGCGTATATGCACATGAGAAATGATGAACCATACCGTGTTCCTTTACTAATTGAGCAAATGCTAGTTCCGGTGCATTATCACTACAAAGTGCTTTAATAACAGCTTGATATTGAGTGTGAACATATTTAATAAAGGTAGGAAAGATACTAGTAACATCGCTTTTATTCTTCATCATATAAATCCAGGTAATCCTTGTACAGTTATCAACAATGGTTAAGAAGTATCTATATCCTTCTACAGACTCCACCTTAAAAGGACCCCAAACATTTAGATGAATCAAATCGAATGGACTGGCAGACAATCTATTATGAGACACAAGAGGTGAACACTTTTGTTTTGCTAAAGGACATACATCACAATGATGATGAGGTCAACTAGATTTAGCTATAGGTAAAATACCAGAAATATGTTGTAACTTGGCATGAGATGGATGTCCAAGGCGTTGATGCCAGAGGTGCCCATCGTCAAGCCAGGATCCACAGAAAAAGGAAGACTGAGAGTTGATAGAAGGAGTAGCATGAGTCTCCAAGATGTATAGACCATGTAAGAGAGCTCCTCTACCAATCATCAAGTCCCGAGTATGGTCCTGAATAAAGCAAGAATCAGGGTAAAAATATGCAGAACAGAGTGCATATGTCAACAAGGAACTCACACTTATGAGGTTAAATTTGAAAGTAGGAACATAAAGAATAATATGCAAAGTCAATGTAGATGAGATATGCACAGTGCCAGTATGAGTGATAGGTACCCTAGTGCCATTCGGAAGAGTGACTGTCACTCCTGTGACAGAAAAAGTCTCACTAAACAAAGCTAAGTCAGAGCAAACATGACTAGACGCTCCTGAATCAATTATCCAACTACCAAACGGAAGAACAAAATAAAGAGACGAAAGGCAATGGTATTGGAAAGTGAAACAATGATTTTCAAAACGTAAGTTGGTGGATGGAAAATATATTAAGACAGTACCGGCTGAAGCATTTGCAGCCATAGCTCCATGTTCGGTGATGGTAGCCGTTGGAAAAGGGGACGACTTCTCTTGAACCTGGAGATGGGTGTTGAGTTGTTGAACGAGTGACTGAACCTGATCCGGAGTAAACTTAGCAATATCAAGGTTTGTCGCTGTAAGTGCAGGAGGTGGCATATAAGGAACCAAGCCAGTAACTGCATTGGCTATGCATTGGGCCTAGGAAACTGATATTGGCTTTGTTGTGGCTGAGGTCTCACTCCGGGTGGTTGACTTTGAGCACATGGCTGATAAGAAGTCGAATAACCTTGTGAGTTTGGAGGAAGCCTCAGACCAAACTTGTGACCAGGAGGATAGCCATGAAGTTTATAGCACTTCTGCACTGTGTGTCCAGAACGACCACAATGAGTACAAAACGGCTTCTGAATTGGCCTAAACGCAGCATAAGCAACATTCTCAATAGGACCATAGTAACCACCATTATCTACTCCCTCAAGATTAGTAGAACAATAACCAGAAGTAAGATCAGGTGGACCTGTACTTTGGAAAACAACTTTATCCACTTTTGTAGAGGGTACAAGAGTCTTCTGCCTCTCATTAGACTCCACCATATGAAACACATCATCAATAGAAGGAACCGGTTTCAACATTAAAATGTGTCTATGTGTTGGTTCATAAACCTCATTCAAACCCATCAAGAACTTTGTTACTCTTCCACGTTGTTGTAATTTCTCCCTTAAAGCGGTTGTGTTACATTCATATTTTCCACAAGAACAAACATGGAGCTCAACGTAATTCTTATACTCTTCCCAAAGAGTAACCAATTCTGTATAATACGCAGTGACATCCATAGCCCCTTTCTGTATCGAATTCAAACGCTGTTCAATCTGGAAAACTCTCGGAGCATCATCTTGTTTAAAAGGTGACATCAAACTCTTGCAGATACCTTCAGCAGTAGGTACAAAAAGCAAACTCTGCCCAATCTTCTTGGGAACAGAATTCGTAATCCATGTAGAAACCATATCATTGCAACGAGACCACGAACCTGAATCACAATGATCACTAGGAGGCTGTGGAATGCTTCCATTGATAAACCCCAACTTGTTCCTGACATTGAGAGCCATACGCATTGAACGGCGCCAAGAATGGAAATCAGATCCAGATGCGAGATGATCCGAGACCAAAATCATCCCTGCGTGATCTGATGAATGAAGAAAATAAGGATTCTCATACTGATCCATGATTTGGCGATGTCCATCAATATTTGGGAGATTCGCAGCTGAATTCACATGATTTGTCGTCATTGTTGAGTTCGCAATTGGTTGAATTAAGAAGAGAAATAAGAAATCAAAGATCCAAGAAAAATTCTAGGCTTCGTCTAAAAGAAAACTGAAAACAAGATCGCAACAATGGCCAAAGAAACAAACCCAAATACGGCGAAATAGATCACAAAAATCAATTGAACAAACGAAAGAGAGATCAGTAAACTCATCGTATGAGATCGGAGCTCAGCTCTCACAATCGAAGAAGATGATGAATGAGAAAGATGCAGAAGCTAAAAAAAAAGTTTGTTATTTTGCTGTGATACCATATTAAGTTTGGTGCAAAAGTATAATTCTCATGCATGAATCAGAGTATCATATAAAGTGTATTTATACTCAGTAAAAGTATATTAGAATAGTAAGCAAAAGGAAACTTATATATTCTTATATATACTAATATAACTTTATAATATATAACGTCTATACTCTAATAACTATGTCATTGTTTCATTAAGTTCAAATCAACAAAGTCCATATTGTCAAGCTTTACTGTTTGGATTGATGAACTTAAATCAGTTTGGTAGTTTGAATTCTTTTCATGGTCATGGAACATGGTTTACGGTTTTAATCGATATCTATATTTTATGTCTTATAATTGTTTAGTTTGGTTACTTTTTCCTAACCAAAGGATTATCATAATTGAAGGATTTGATATGGACAAACGGGGCAAGTGATTGTCACCACCGACGTCATCTTTGTTTTTGAAAGTTTACAGTGAACTCTCCCATTATAAGATAAGTATTCTTTCATACATTTTTAAAGAAGATAAGATCTAATTGGTCATTAGTAAAACTTTAATAGTTGATGTGCCACTGGTTTAAATTTCATACAAAATTTTGGATTAATCATAATTTTTCCACAACATAAAAAAAATTATTAAAAGTGACGATATACCAGTTTTACACAAATTTGACAATTAATTTCTAGATTAACACTCCATCCTATCCAATTACTAGAATGACACAATTTTTACGTAAATTGACTAAAAAACCAGAATTTATTTTAAAAAAAAAATGGAAAACCAAAAAAAGTAGTATTTAAAATTTTGATTTAAGATATGATTAATGAAAAATAGAAAATGATTAAAAATAAAAATATGGTAGCGGAGTCCACTTCAATTGGTATTTTTTCACGAAAAGGGCTTGATAGCGCTGATGAAACCCTCTTCCTTTTGTATAGTGCCGCGACTTTATCTGTGACTCTGAGTACAATATTTCCGGGATCAAGAAAGTCCTCCCATTTAATGGGCTCTACACACAAGAAATAAAATTCCAAAACACAAACAATAATCACAAACAAGTCACAATCAACCAAACCATAAAACACACATAATAGTCATCGACTATGAATCGGTGTCGACCGATGCAACTTCCTCTGCATCGATCGAATCACACCTTGCATGGAGGAGTTACAAGCTTTGATATGGGCTATGGAGTCTCTCTTGGCGGCTGGTGTTAACTGTCAAAATTATGAGATGGACTGTGCAGAACTAGTCGTTATGGTGCAATCCCCTAACGAATGGCCCACCTTTTCCAATCTGCTGGACTATTTCAGTTTGCTCAGATCATCTTCTCCCTCCTTCACTTTTACCAGGATCCCGCGTACGTCAAATGTGAGGGCAGATTGTCTTGTTCGTTTTTTGAGATCTTTAGTTTCTGAAATTTCTTTTGTAAACTTTTACCCTCCAGTTTGGGCAACCAACCTTGGAGTTATCATTTAACTTAATGTTTGGTTGAAAAAAAAGACAAAAAACAAATATTGATTGTACAAATATTGATTGTTCATATCCTTAACTGGAAAGGAAATTCAAATAAAACAAATAAAATCTTAATCTACATCATCATGAATTTAAAATTGAAAACAATAGAATATACTAAATTAATTCATGTCACATGTTAGAATCTTTTATGTGTTGTAATCTCATACAGAATATTTTAAAGATATCAACACAATAAAAGTAGAACGTTTATCACCTGGTGTTGACACCTAAGTGTTTTAAACTCCTCAAAGCATGACATGTCATTAAAAACTTAACCCAATCAAATTATAACAATTAATACAACTAAGCATTATGTTCCAATAAAAATCAATCTCCTTTACACGTTACTTTTTCTCCCGCATCCCGATCGATGTCGTAGCCGCTATGTCAATCCTTCTCAAATCGAAGTGAAGAAGAATTCAATCAGAAGAACAGATCCAAAAACGTTTCATATGAAAAATCCTTTAGGGTGCGTTTATAAAAGATTTTGAAAAAAGGGAGCTATAACGAAATCCAGATGAAGGAAGGATGGTTGGAGAAATACCCTTGGTTCTATCTACACTTTCTGTGAGGATATCATATTTAGCAAAGTTAGTATTCGTTCCCACCGTGTTTAGTATTTTGATTATTTGGTTGGCGATAATCAGTTGCATCTCTGATCTTAGACAAAAAATTATTTGCAAAGTAAAGTGTCAAAAGCATTGAAAAAGAAAGCTTTGAAAGATTTCTTAAAGATTCTTAGTTCTAAAAAGTTTAGTCCGACGACATGATATCTGGCAAGATTAGATCAAGATACGAGCTGATCAAGGTGTTTCTTAAGGTTATTAGTTTACACTTTCTCTTTCTCATTTCTAAATGTTGTTGGAGCTAAAATGTTAAGGCTTTGTAATTTCTCAACTGCTCAGATTCTTTAATTAGGAGAGATAAGTGCCAAAAAAGCTTTATTGTCTAGCCGTGAACAGAAACTAAGCATCACATCACTTTCACTTTCTTACCATCAATATTTTAAAACTAAGTGTATCTTTATAACCTTGGAACCCAAAAAAAAAACTATGTTTATATACTATGAACTTGGGGGATCAAATTTTTGTAGACCCTTCTGTTGATAAGAAAACTCATTTACGACCATTCAAAATTGCACAACCAATAAAAATAAAGGAGACTTGAAAGAGTTGTTTTGTAATGCACAGAGTGTTATTTTCTTCAACGTTTCATGTTAATTAATGTCTCTTTAGCTTTGTTGACTCTCTTAGGCACCCAAGATTTTTTTTTCTTCTTATTTCAGAATAGAATTAACTGATTTATGATAACTAATAAATAAAAAAGTAGACATAAATTGATACATCACATAATGCTCATTGGATGTATTGATCATAATATTAGATTCTAGAATCTTCATGGAAAGTGTATTTTTGTGATAAAGCCTACTATATATCATACGATCTGTTTTTGGATATGCATGTCTGGTATCTAGAGATACTTTTTTTATGAGAATTTCGATACATCTTACATTGTCTTTTATCTGCAGATCTTTGGATTACAATGGCACATCCATTGTATTTTGTGAGGTTGACTGCAACGACAATACCAATTGATGGGTATGTACACCAAGTCCATTCTCGCAATTAATACCAACGGCAATACCAACTGTTTTGATTTGTGTATTTAATAATTTGGAAAGATAGATCACTTCCGATAGTTTTAATGCATGTAATCCCTAATTAATTATCTTTTTTGTGTTGTCTATGTTTTTCCGGGGAAGGAAGAAGCATTATACGTAGTTAATTCTTACAATTTTCATATTATTTGTGGATTTGGGGTTAATTTCAATTGAAGGATGAGGTGAACCATAGCCACTAATATTTCTTAGCTGGACTTATGTATCATTTAAGTATTTAGAGAAAATAATCATTTTTCATTTGACTTGATCACAAATAAAACCAAGAGTGAGAAAACGGTCTAAATATTCAAGTCTTAACCATTCTTGTCCAGTGGTATAGAATCTCTTCAAATTTCTGATCAGACCGGTACTGGAACTCTTTGTTCTCATCCTCAATCTAGATATCCAAGTAAGCCCTTTCATCTCGATGCCTAATGTTTTCCTAAATTTTAGTTATTGTGATTTCACTAGGAACATATCTATTTGATTATTGATTCCATGTCTTAGTGAGATAATATAAAGTTTATTGTTATTACTCTTTTTTTTTTAACGCCCATTTATTGTTATTACTCTAAATGTCATGCGTTTAATGTAAGAAATTTAAATGGAATTTATTTTTAAATCTATTTGTTGACAAAATATTTTTATACATTTTTTCAAGAAAACAAACAAATAAATGCTATAGAAATCATATGAAGCTTGTATATGAAGTTTCAGTATAAAGCGTTCACCTCATGTATTGTTTTTCAAAAATGAGAGTAATATATCTGTTTGATTTAATTATAGTTTTAAACAATATAATTTACATTACAACTTATATGTATTATTAAATAAAAAAATTCTAAATAAAACTATGCGGCATAGCGCGGGTGTCAACCTAGTATAATATAAAAATAAAATACTTATTATTTACAGGTTTTCGTAATCTCATCTCGCTAAATTGACATATGACAACATCTTTTATAACTTTATACATGCGCGATCATGTTAATGAATAACTTTGAAAACCAAACTTTACAATAGAAAATTATTATTTTTTCTTTTCTAAAATGTTCTTGTTAGTGTTTTTTCTAAACTTTTCTAGACAAGTGTCAAAATCTTAGCGATAAATTTATATGTCGTGAACCATGATCAAGCTAACGACTAACTTTGAAAATCAAATCTTACAATTTACATAATAAAAATGTTTTCATTTTCTAAATTTTTGACACTTTGTCAAAATCTTGTTGATAGATTTGACACTTGTTGCAATCATGTTAAGAGTTAACTTAGAAACCAAGCTTTATATAATTTATTAAAGAAATACAAAAAAGGTCAGTAAAATTAGGTTAATAGTTAGAAATTAGTTTTGGTTTTTTGTTTTTGGAAATTAATTTTAACTTTATATATATAAATAATTATTTGTTGTTACTTATGTATAGATTTCCTTTTTCATCATAGGTTTAGAATTGGGAACGAACTCAAATTCGAAAAGCTCTTATGGATAAAATGTTATTCCAAAGATGATGTAATAGGTCCAAAAATAATACCAGTTGGACAGGATTGTAAAATTGGTTTTATGGCTGACATTTGGGGTACAACTCGATACATGTGTACTTTGAAACAAGGACCAAATTATAAACACTATCAGAATTTTACAGCATTTAAGCAATTCAATTGGTTTGATGAAGAAAATCTGTCGGATTGGAGAGCTAGAGAAGATGGAATATATTTAAAGAGAGAAGGTATTTTCAAAAATGATAATATGCATAAAGTGTATGATTGGATGACTTAAAAATATTATAACAAGCTATGTCAAAATAAAAAAGTAATATTATTATTTAAAAGTAAAATTTATATATAGATAAATGCAAAAGGCATCAGAAAAAATATAACGTAAATATGTAATTAAAAACACAAAAATAAAGTGCTAGCTCGTTACGTACCAAAGAAAGAAAGAAAAGCTCATATTTGTTTTGTACGGAAGAAAGCAAGAAGAAGCTCATAATCATTACACGAAAATTCTATTAAGTAAAAACGTGAAAATGTCTTTTACTATTCGCACTACTAAATATATATCGAAGTACAACGATGTGGGAAACGAAAATTTCATTAATCACCAAAATATCACAAAAGTAAAAAAAAAATATATATATATATATCTTATTATATAAAATTGGATTTTGAAAATTAGCCATTAACAAGATCATGACACGTGTCAAGTATACCGATGAAATGTTGATATGTGTCAAAATTATTATTTTTCAAAATAATTAATTAAGATAATAACATTAAATCTACATAAAATCACATGTTTATATCTAAAAAGAAATTTCTTAAATCAAAAAGAAAAAATTAACAAAGCTAATATATTTTTGTTGTACGCTAAATTATATTATACGTGTTTTCTCAGTTAGATTTTGACATGTATAAACAAAAAATAATAATTCATTAAACCTGTATATTATTATTAATCAATAAATAAAGAATAACAAATCTAAAAATAATAACATAAGTTATGTCAAAATAATTATTATTTTTGAAACGAGTGGGACAGCTAATTAAGAAAATAACATTATATTTACATAAATTTACATGTTTATATTGAAAGCTTTGATCTTTAATTTTTTTTTCTGATATAAATTTGCTTATATATTGTGGTTCTTTAATTCGTGCAGGTTCTTCAATGGAAGTTATCATATGCAATGAATTTAAATCAAAATATATAAAGCCCACTAAACTAATGTTTGGTATAGTTTTGCTTTTTATTATTGTAATAATTATGATAATATATTTAAAATATAAAAATATAAATAAATGTATGAGGTAAATACAAATATGATTTTTTCTCTAACTACAATAAAAATTATTTATAAATTTACTTCAGAAAATATATATATTTTTTAAATATATATATATTGTTTAGGATTTAGGATTTATTTTCTTCCACAATTTAAAAATCAGCACATAGTCCGCCCCTATGTAGTTTAGTATATACAATTGTTTACAAGGAATCAAGCAATGTCCATAGAAGCAAGTCTAAGCTGTTTCTCAAGAGGCAAGTGATCTCTGAATGCTACACAAATGTAATGCATTACTTTCATAATCATTGGTGCTTTTCCTCTTTCACTTCCCTCAATCTGCTGTGAGCTTAGCCCTGCATTGGCGTCTGTGTCAGTTGCAAAATTGTAAATACGTTCCAATGAAGTCCATAGAAACGAGATGAAAGGCTCTGCGACTACTTCATAGATGGGATCAGACAGGAGAGAATTTATGGTAAAAGACATATCGCTCAACACCGTGAAGCGGTCTAAAGTGAGAAACGGCATGTATTCGCAGCAGATGCTAGAGAGAAGGCCAACAAAGAGAATTGCCTGTAAAAGGATAAAAGAAGATTTCAACATAGAAGAAAGAATCTGATGAATCAGTTATTGACATTGACATTGAGGCTTACAGTGGAAGGATAGCTAGAAACGCAGCTGATTTCAACTGCATCAACGAGCCACTGTCTTTTGATTCCTCCTTCGGCGTGATGCAGAGCCGCTACTATCTCAATCAACACGTCCCAAATACCTAACAAATACGAAAACTTTGATTGTACAATGATCTTTGATTGTACATATCTAGCTTACATATAGCAATTGAGGATAGTAACTGACCTGACTGTTCACAATTTAATATAATAGCCTTCAGTTTTCCTAACTCGGAAAATGGAATTGAGCCAAGTTTTGCTAGCTTGGCTTTTGCCTGGATCTTCTTAAGATCACCTTGGAAGTCTGTCTTTCCGTTTCCAGGTTCAACATTTGAAACCTGATACGAGAAAAAAAAAACTCACACAATTAAACGATGAGATGTCCACAAAGATGGTACGTAGCTTACAAACTGGCAAACAAAAGATGCATGATGCAGATATTACATACCTGCAGGAATTTGTATAACCAATCCAGACGCGACTTCTGCAAACATCTAACTGCCTCTGACCACTCTTTCACCGAACCCATCTGATCTGCTATAGGAGATTGTGATGCTACTGGTAAGACAGCAAAAACCAACTCTATGCATTTTTCAATCTTTGTGATGTATTCTGAAGAATCAAGCGAAGTTTCTTCAAGACACTGACTCAGGCCCTTCCAACAAGAGACCCTGAATGAGCTCTTCTGTTCACAGCTATATGCTTGGTCTGAAGATAGCGAGATTACAAAGCAAGAGACATCGTCAAACAATTTATTCATTCTTGAACCTGAGAATATTCTCATTAAATACCCTAGATGACAGAGCAGGCATGACTGGAGACTTTGCTCTAGCGCCTTGAATCTGGCTAGTTCAGACAATTCGTCCAGAAAAGCTAGAAGTTCATCAAATTCTCTTGCGTGGGCTAATGAAAATTTGAAGCACTCTTCCCTAAGAGTTCCTTCCTTGGGAACATCCCCTGATTGCGATACATCAGTCTGAGTGTCTTGTTTCATTAATCGTCTTATTGTTGCTCCCCAGTCCAAGTTTGGCAATCTTGGAGCATGAGACAAACACCGCAAAGCACTTTCCAGTGTGCCAATATTCAGAGGGCTACCCGCCTAAAATTCAACAAAGATTAATAAGTATGAGAACAGATTGCGGTCTATTTCCAAACTAATCTCCTTATACTTTACTATAGCAGCAATATAATGAAACAATTTCAAGTTTTTTTTTTGTTCCACCTACAAGAATCAAGAAAGCATTTAAGTTTAAGCAGACATACCAAAGGAAATCTTGGATTTGTCAGGCCTTGAGCAAGTTTCATGACCATGGTATGTTCAGGAACATTGTGAGAGATGGAATTACGATGAGAGGAATCAGATTGGTTTTCATTGCTGAGACTTGATGCTTCCTTGGACCGCATGTAATTTCTAAGAATTGAGATTGCCCATGCAGCATAATGTTGGAGCTGGCGATCCTTGGTATTTTGCGCGATAAGAAATATTTCTTGCACAACTGGCGTCAACTGCTGAGTAAAATATGCGTTTGAAAGCAAAGGACCTGACACATAAGAGATTTCCTGTAGCAAAAATAAATGAATGTTAGGAACCCAAACACATTTATCTATATGGGAATAAATCAAGTAATGATATTGAGAAAGATAGACCAAAGAACTAACGTTATCACCAGAACTGGCTGGAGGAGCACGGGGTAGCGGATGGGAATACACCAAATTCCCAGCACCTGCTCCTAAAACATTAACAACTCCGAGCATGCCTCCAAAGTGAGCAACCGGTGGGTAAAGTCCAGAGTAACATGTCTTGAACAGTTCTAGCAACCCTTTAACAGACTCAATCTTAACAGGGTGGATACCTTCATTCAAAACAGAACCAAGGAGGTCTCCCGCCCCAATACAGGATGCCATCAACAACCTCTTACGTAAAGCACCAGACTTTCTAACAATAACCAACTCGGAAATAAGGTCCTTGAAACAACCGATTAGATGATCTACCTCATGTGCATCAAACAGTTCTACTTTTTGGCAGAAAGTGATCACAATTGGAAGTGCAAGGCAGGAACCAACTGAAAACAGTCTCACTGATACCTTACTATTAGAACCCGGAGTTTGCTTAAGAGAATCTGCATATGGGATCCATGATACAATCAGGTTTTTAATCTTTACAACAGCGTCTTTCTTCCCAGCTCTGTATACTGCACCAACTGACATCCCCAAACCTATAATGAGTCCAGCTATACCCCATGTATCATCATCAAAATCATCAGAACTCTCATCCAACAGCTGAGGTAAACCTATAACGTTGTCTTCCTTTCCAGGTGGGAACAGTGCAGACAAGCTTTCTAGGATATCACACGGAGTGTGCAGGAAACAATGTAATATTGAAGATAGCAACCTCAGTATCCTCCCTAGGAGCCGTTCTTCTTGGTTCCAGTAGGAGTCCCTGTCCATATCAGAGCTGGCAGAGGCTTCAGTCCGAGTGAGCAGATCTTGGCATGAAAAACCCAATCCAACGCCACAGGCTCCTTTTACAAGAGTGCTTTTACTGCTACACAAAACCTGAAAGACATGAGAAATATTTTTAAGTGGAAATGAATCATGTAAGGAGTGAGAAAGACCAAGACTGATTGTGCATGCAAATTTACTACAAAGTATGCGTTTTCACAAAAGAGTTAGCACTGTAAATTTTTCCCGCAACTCATAGGTATAGGTACCTCAAGAAGCCCAGATATATTCTGAAATTTCTGCTTGTGGTCAGTCACGTGTAGGGACGACGAAATCAATCCAAGAGAAATAGCAGCCGTCCACTGACGGTGTTCATGCTCATGCTCCAACAACCAACTCAACAGAAATTTTGATGCAGTCGCTTTAATATTATGAGCAGCAGCTGGCAAAGACTGAAACAACAAACAGATTAAAATACGTATTGAGACAGTTGACCACTACAGATATGGAAACACATTTCTATGAAATCGTACTTGACATAGTGCACCCAGCGCCAGTGCTATGTTTTCTGCACACCTCGGAAGAGCTTCTTCCGCCATATGTACCAAACTCTTCATGAAAAGCACAAGATAATCCCAATTAATGTTTGAACACTTAGAATGAAGCATTCGAATTAAGCTGCAACAGAAAAAAACTATCTCAAACCTTCATGATTTTGTTTGCAGCATTAGAGGTTTTATCCAATTGTAATTCTTTAGTCGTTGCATCAATGGACAATATATTAGCTCTCATCCAACGCCGCATAAAAGCTTTCAGTGATTGCAAGGAAATAAGAGCAAGGGAAATATTTCTTGAGAGCTGGAGTGATTTGACTACTACTTTAAATGCCTCCTCATATTGACCATGAACATCACGAAAGCTCTGCGATCAACAATATGAAAGTCAGTATGCAGAAGTCTAGAAAATCTCCTAGCAGAAATTTAAATTTACAATACTTACTCTTGATGACCCAAACTTCACATCTCTAGGGTTATAAGATAGACATAATAATGCCGCACCAGGTAGTTCACCAGTCTTCATTTCTTTCCCTGTGAATCAGATGGTGCTGCACTTAGTTTATGTGGAGTACAAAGAATGTTACATAACTGATTATTTGGAATATTTAGCGAAAAGGTATACATAACGAATAGAACTGAGTATTTCATAATGCAACTGTATCATAAGTTTCAAAGCACAGCAAGAAATGAAAATTATTAAGTTAAGTTAGTTATTAGGCATAAAAGAAAGCACAAGTAAAAATTTCCATCTCAAGGTTTTATTTATTTATTCCAACAGACTCACTTGCATTTTTCACTAAAATTGTGTTTAAGGACTATTTTAGCTGAAAATCAAACTACACCTGCGGGGAAGATGACCTGAGGTATCACATCCAGCAACTTTTCAATCTTATTACCAGGAAGTTTTTTCTGTCTTACATATCTACGCCGGACGCTGTTAGGTCAGAAAGAGAAGTCATTTAAATATGATGATAATGAGATTCTAAACCAGGAAAAGTTTCGTACATTACAAGCTCTATACCTGTGCTCATGAATCATGATCTTGATTGAAAGGTCTTCTAAAGCATTCAAAATTTTCGCATTTTTCTCCGAGAAGAACATATATGCACAATTATTGTTGAAGTCAGAAATTTTTTTTTCCATAAATGATACCTGAAAAAAATGGATCATGATTAGATAAAAGTGTTATATTAATAGTTTAGAGCCAAAGATGGTCTGGAACATACCAAAAGAAGACGTACAAGAGACTGAAATCCAATACTTACCTCATATTGACCAAGGGCCACTATGGCAGAGACTCGTGCCTTTGTCCATAGGGAATCAAGAGGCATCTGCATAGAGCTCCCAATTTCCCACAAAATGTTCAAAACGTTTTCTGCATCTTCCGGATATGCTTCGGCATCCATTGCACCCCACTTTAGAAGAAGGCATACACTGCAACATATTCACCAAAGCAATGCTAGTTATACATCAAATATTTTTTCAGACACCTCAAACAGCAATGGCTAGAAGATCCATGCACCAATTTAGACACCTCAATTGTGCCTATAAATATGATTTGGGATGTTAGCTCTGCTAACCTATAAGCAAGGAGAGGATCCAGTTTGATGTTTTGAGCATGTTTCTTAATGACACCCCATGCAGTATAGAAATCTGGATAAACAAAGCAAAAGTTACGATAAAACATGAGTAAATAGAAAGGCATTAAGTCACACAAATAAGTATTAAGATAGTACCAATGACATCGGCTTCACAGAGATGGGAAAGACTCTGAAAACCAAGTGCTCGAACTTGACAGTCTTGGCTTTCTATACAGGCCTATCAAAGTAGGAATCCAGTTGAAAATATTGAAGGCACTCCAAAATTTCCAATATACAGCCAAAGCAGCAACAGCAAACGTTACTTGTGAAACTATACCTGAACGGACAAGATTAGGTCTACTCCCCTATCAGGGTGTCTCTTGCATACATCGTGAATGGAAGCAGCCATACTAATGCAGATATGTCTCTCTGAAATAAAGTCTATGAATCCTTTTGGGCGCAACACCTCCTGAATATTTAAAATAATTGGTACCATAGAAGTACATATAAGTAAGAATAGCAAGCTGACTTTATTAATCTCGAACAAAATTTCACATTGGTAAGAAGAGCTTACTTGCAGACTGGAAAAGGCACGGTCATTGACTACCCAGGTCTGGCAAAGTAATCTAATGGCTGTAGCATACAACAGACTAAAATAAACAATCATCAGAGCTACTCATGTCGACTCCATTTTATGACAGTCAGAAACGGAAACAAGGTAGAGCCCAAAAACCCAATTCAACAAGTTTGGTAAATGTAGGTTAAAGCATGAAACATCACATACTAATCTTTTGGCTTACAAATCAACCTTTTATCATATATTATAAGCCGAGTATCAAAGTTAATGGAACCACTTATAGCTGTTTGCAAAGACTACCCGTTTACCCAGAATCAACTATTATAAACACGATTAAAAAATATGATACACAAGAAATTATCAGAAAAAGGTGTACTGACCCTTTCGCATCCTTGTGCAGCATTGGAGTAATAGTCTGAACTACAAGCGGAATCATCACCTGTTGTGCAGCTAATGACGGGAGTAACCCCAGAAGTTTGGACTGCACATCAAAGAAATAAATTGAGAACTAGACTAAAGGAGTAGACTAAAGGAGTGCTAATAGAAGGGACCAGCACTTGGATTTGAGATACATAAAATGAATGAGAGTAGCTCACCAATAGACTCTGACAAGGGACGTGTGTTCGAGATAACAAGTTGCTGTAATATAGAACAGCTAGCAACAGCGGGACACTCATCTTAGGATCAATGCCACCAATAATATTCAAAGAATCAATACCATCAGCTCCTAGGGACGGATGCATCACCATGACACCAGCAACAGCACCAAGTAAAATAGGTATCTCTTGCGAAAGACAAAACGATGCAGCCTTTTTTTTATCCCAAAACCGTTCAGCGTGTTCCCTAAGTAGTGAATTCCAAGTCACTGGTCCAGAATAAGTTTCCTGTTTTTCACTTCCATTGGGGTAAGCCACTCTGAGGAAGGAGGACGTGGAAGGTGCGTAATCATACTGAAAGAAATAATAAGAACATTCAAAGAATTAGTGAGCAATTTGATTCTGAGTTACTCTTGTGTAACACTTTGATATGGCGTTATGGACATAAATTAAAATACACATGTTTATCTCCAACCCTCAAAGGAGTAATTATATGAAATAACCTAACCCATGAGTGGATCTATGTAACTCATTATATACAGATTCTGAAAGAAAATAGCAGGTTTCTCCACAAGAACTAAACCTGATGCCAGAGTTGCTGCATGACCCTCAACACGACAGAGCCCACCCTGCTGAGTGGTGAATCTCCCTTACTTGTGTGGAGCTCAATCTTTGGTGAATTTGACATTGTTACCAAGACAATTTCTACGATGGAAAGAACCTTACTTGCTGCTACTTTGACTGATTTAGAAGGAGAAGACATCAGTGCTACGATAGGGAACAGTAATAGAGACTCCACACTTGAACAGGCTGCATCTTTCACCGACAAGTTATCTACGAAAGGATTGCAAATAATCAAATTCTTAGTCCAAAAAAATACACATAGAAACAAAAAAGGGATGAGTACGCACTAGGTTGAAGGGAGTAAATCAGCTATCACACTATCAGACAGCAAAACGAGTAAGAGGGTAATGAAAAGAAAGATGGAGATACAAATATACCATTTTCAGTTTTCCATTTGAGCAGAAAAAGCAGGAATTTCAAAATAGAGAGTTGTTCATGCTCAACATTGGATTTGGCAAGCATGANCTATCCCAAAACCGTTCAGCGTGTTCCCTAAGTAGTGAATTCCAAGTCACTGGTCCAGAATAAGTTTCCTGTTTTTCACTTCCATTGGGGTAAGCCACTCTGAGGAAGGAGGACGTGGAAGGTGCGTAATCATACTGAAAGAAATAATAAGAACATTCAAAGAATTAGTGAGCAATTTGATTCTGAGTTACTCTTGTGTAACACTTTGATATGGCGTTATGGACATAAATTAAAATACACATGTTTATCTCCAACCCTCAAAGGAGTAATTATATGAAATAACCTAACCCATGAGTGGATCTATGTAACTCATTATATACAGATTCTGAAAGAAAATAGCAGGTTTCTCCACAAGAACTAAACCTGATGCCAGAGTTGCTGCATGACCCTCAACACGACAGAGCCCACCCTGCTGAGTGGTGAATCTCCCTTACTTGTGTGGAGCTCAATCTTTGGTGAATTTGACATTGTTACCAAGACAATTTCTACGATGGAAAGAACCTTACTTGCTGCTACTTTGACTGATTTAGAAGGAGAAGACATCAGTGCTACGATAGGGAACAGTAATAGAGACTCCACACTTGAACAGGCTGCATCTTTCACCGACAAGTTATCTACGAAAGGATTGCAAATAATCAAATTCTTAGTCCAAAAAAATACACATAGAAACAAAAAAGGGATGAGTACGCACTAGGTTGAAGGGAGTAAATCAGCTATCACACTATCAGACAGCAAAACGAGTAAGAGGGTAATGAAAAGAAAGATGGAGATACAAATATACCATTTTCAGTTTTCCATTTGAGCAGAAAAAGCAGGAATTTCAAAATAGAGAGTTGTTCATGCTCAACATTGGATTTGGCAAGCATGAAAACGAGCGAGAGAACCACCAAAGATAAATCAGGTGAATATGGTAATCCAACGTCTTTCTGAACAGCCAACAAGTGCTTCAAAGATTCGATAACAGACTCTTGTTCGGTTGTTTGGACATGAGGAGAAGAGCAAAGAAGAAGTACACTATCTACCAGTTGCACACCGAGAAGATGAACTTCTGTTACTTCCTGGTAGTTTAGATAAATGAATGAATATCGGACAATGAGCACAAATTTTAAGATGAATGAATGATGAAATTAGTAACATACCGATCCAGTTCCAACCAAGTCTCTCACTACCACAGTATAAGCATCCGCTAGAGTCTTGACAATGCAGCTGAAATTCCTATTGTCCTGAAAAGTATCAGAAATTTAGAACTGGATCCTAATACTGCACCCCATTATTTGCATTGGCTGCTAATTCATGCATACTTACTTCCAGATTTTTCCCCGGTATATATTTTAGGCAACGCAGAAGCAATCTGAATATCGGCAGTGCTTCTTGGCTGGATGAGCAACAAAGAGAAGCCATCGATGAAATCAATTCCCTCGCAAACAAGGACGACGACGAATCTGCAAGTGGAATCCGAAGTACTGTGAAATTCAAGAACGGCTCCAAGAATTCACATACTCCCACCATTCCTAATCGTCTGTTATGCATCACAAAGAGTGATACTTGATGAAGAAGCTCCGTCAGTGTCTCCGCTCTGCTATAAAGAATCTGAAACCAACAACAAGAAGCAATCAAAGACTAAGCTAATTGCAACAATTCAAATTATACGAACGAATCCATGAAAATCACATACCCTAACAAACGGATGATTCTCCGCAGAACTAAACTTCCAATTCCCATCCTTCTGTTCATAACCAATACGAATCAAAAACCCTAACCCCTTCACGAACAGCGAAACCAATTTCGTATCGCATCCTTCGAGAGCTGATTGAAGTTCCAACAAACCACGAGAGAGGTTTAAAACGGAGTCTGATACTAATCGACATAGCTCACGAACGGATTGATCAACGACAGTGATGGATTCGGAAGTGAGGCAGAAGGAGATAGCTTCTCTTCCAGCTACGGATTCTGATCCTAATCGTTCCGGAGCAGATCGTAACTTAGAGAAGACGGAAATTACTGCGAATCTTTGTATGGAAGGTTGAGGTACGCGAGTTTTCTCTAGTAACGGAGCATACGAAGCCATCGCTTTGACCGGAGATAGAGAGAGAAGACAACGGCTAGTTTGGAGGCGTGAACGGAGGAGGGGTTTGGAATTTACAGCGCCGGGAAGAGGAAGTCCGATCAGCTGGTGTTATATAATGCGCCGTCTCGATTTGGCCCAATAAGCTGAGATAATTAAACTGAAGAAGAAGATCAAGTTAGAATACAAATTGAAAATAGAAAGAAATTTTAATTTAATAAGTTAATTTACCTTTTTTGATACTAGAACTCACCAAGTATTTCAAAACAAGTTAAATTAAATTTTAAAAAATTTAGAATTATATATTATAAAATTATTTGAAAATATATATTAAATAATAAAATTAAAATTTATTTCAAAAGAAGAAAATAATAAATAGGACTAAAACTTTATAAATATTAAACATATATAACTTGTGAGTTTAAAAAACACAACTATCAAAATAAAAACTTATAATAAAATAGTAATCTGGTAAAAAGACTCAACTCTACTTAAAAGTTATAAAATCAAAAGTCATAATAGATAGGGATTAATTATAGAAATAGGATTTTTTCAATTTCTTATAGAGTAAAACCTCTATAAATTAATAATATTGGGACCAGGAAAATCTATTAATTTATAGAAGTTTTAATTTCTCGATAAATTAATAATTATTAATTTATAGAGAGACTTTCCTAATTTGGTAAAAAAACATTAAAAATAAGATTTAATGGTTATAACTAATATTTTTATAAAATCAATTACAATGAAAATAACAATTATCATGTTTTGACGATAGCACTTAAAGATTTTTATACAGTAAAAATATCAAAAATGAACTCTAATAAAAATTAATGTGTCGATATATACATATATTTGGATAATTCTATATAATTATTAATTTATATTATTGATGGGACCATATATTTACAAAGGATTTTCAAAAAAAATATTATTTTATTATATTATCGAATAATGTCCAAAATTACACTAGTCCTAAGTTGGGACCAGAGAAATTTATTAATATATAGAGGTTATTAATTTACCGAGTATTAATTTATAGAGGTTCTACTGTAAATTAAATTAAGGACTTATAGTCGAGAATTGCAGAAATAGGGCTTTTTGGTTAATCAAAAATACCAAATCACTCTTCTCAATTATCACTCTCTCTTTCACTTTTACGATGTCGTAACTCGAAGAAGAGAAGACTTGGTGACCGCCGATCGCCGACCACCGTGACTTCTTCTCGCTTAGCCGGTGCACCGAGGTCTAGTCAACGAAGGTCTCACATCTTCCTCTTGGCGAATCTATTTCTTCTTTCTCTTATTGTAATCTCTGCGTTGAAGGTTTTAGGAGAAAAATCAGATTTCAATTGATGAACGATTACAAATAAGAAAAGAAGAATGACAAGCTTTTGTCTTGGGTATGTGTTAATTGGTTAAGATACATCATCTTCTCCGATTGAATCGACAAATTTCTTTCACCTTCTCCAATTAATATCCAAAATTCGATTACTGATTAGAGCCATTGGGTTCACTAGATAGTATCCCTTAGCTAGGGTTTAGATTTCTTCATCCAAAGTAAAATAGAATGAAATCCACTGAATTCACATGATTAAAGATGTTCACATGATCAAAGATGGATTCGACCAAAAAAAAATAGCCATGGTTGGGTGAGAAGAGCGAGAGTCCGGATGATCGTACTTGTGTCTGCCACAAAAAGGCCTAATACCGAGAGTCCGGATGATCGTACCTTATCTCAAAGTTTTGGGCCACTAAAGCTTCTTTTACATAAATAGATTATAAGTATACTAGGTACGGACCCGTATGTGCGTGATTGATTTCAAAAACTATGTTTACTATAAGGTTTGTAATATATTATGTACACATAGAGTTATATTTATAGATATAATTATTTGTTAAATCATTTACAGTTCTAACTTATATTAGTTTGGTTTCATTCGGTTTGTGATTTTTGAAATAATAAAGGTTTCAGCATAAAATTAAGATTCACAAAACAACATATCTGAATCTAACGTTTACCAAATTAGTGATTAATCAGAATTATATAAAACTTGTAAATTATGAAACGGATAAAAACCATCAAAAATATTAAAACTTCTAGAAACGAATTACCTAAATTCTGAAGCGGGTCAATCTCGTCCCGGTAGTCATACTCCATAAGGGGTATAATATTTTTTTTATCTATAAAAACTCATTCCTCGAAATATTTAAGAAATAATATTAAAATATATATAAGATTTTATATTTTTAATCTGTTAATTTTGAAATTAAGGAATCTTTAATATACGTTTTTCTTATATATAAGAAATTTTTTATATGGAAAACTGAAAATTAGGATTTGCATAAGTTTAAATATTTTATACTTGAAAATAAATTTAAGATGCCGTCAAATTGCTTTTTAAAGATTTTCCAATATTTGCTATTCAAAATTAATTTCAATTTTTTTTGGTCAAAAAATTTCAAACAATATGAAATAATATTATTTATATTTTTGAAAATATGATTTAAAAATAATTTTTTACATCTCATGTTATAATTTTTTTATATATTATAATACATAGGTTTTGAAAATAATTTCGAAAACATGTAGGGGATAATATTTATTAATATATGCCAATTTTAGAATTTATAGGAACATAATATTGTGTATATAAATAAATTGAGTAGTCACCATTTTTTGTGTAAAAATAAATAAATTAATAAATAGAACAGCAATAGCAGTTTTATATAATATTATAGAATATTAAGGGCAAATAATAAATTAAGCACAAAGCTCTCTCACGACGACACGTCAGTTTTTCTTCAACAATGCTTCTCTTTTAATATATTGGGGATAGATTTGTAAAAAAAAAAAACCAAACCAAAATTGTTAGAATAGGATAACCAACCGAACCGGGAAATTGAGAGAACTTGTAGCTGTTGCAGCAACAAAAAGTGAAGGTGAACCAAAACCATTATATATCTCGTGTTTTTTAATTTGTTTTTATCTCGTGGTACCAAAGGAGTCAGTCCTATTATATGATATGTTTTTGTTTTTATTAGTAAAATCTATAATTTATCAACATGTAGTATACCAATTTAGATTTACTTACCACATTAGTAGGAAAAACCACTAATTTAGGTGTCTTAATTTTTCACATAATTCATTCCAAAATAATTACTAAGAACAAAAAAAATTGTTTTTAAAAACTCCAACTTTTATTTTAAAATGTCGTGTTAAGTTGGAAAAATATCATCAGACAGTTAAATACTTAAATGTTAATATTTTAAAGTCATTTAATGCAAAAGATACTCAAATGATATTAAGATACTCTAATGAAAAAGGGAGATAAGATCATTTTGAGTTTTAGGCTTTTAATCCAAACCAAAAAGGTCAGGATCAGGAAAAAAATGGGAAAATTGGAAAAAAAAGATCACTAAAAAAAAAATTGTCCATCTACACCTTTTTTCTTTTTAAATGGTCATTTTTACCTAAAATACCTATAGAAATTGAAAAACCCATATTTAAAAAGTTTAAAAATGTGAAATATAGGAAAATAACTAGATATTTAATAATAGAGGTAATATTATTTTTTACAAAAAAAAAATGTATAAGTTGTTTTTTTGATGGATAAAATTTGATATAAAAATTTTAGAAAACGTTTTCTGCTGTCCTGAAAATTTAAGATGATGTGTTCTAACATTTTGTACATGTTATACTAAATCAGGAATAGTTTCTGCTCTAAATAGTTTAGAGGCCCGAAATTCTGAATTCTACAAAATTCAGAATTTGTATTCTACGGTTTACTCTATGTTCTAAACGTTTTAGTATAATCTTTCTACGGTATACTCTATGCTGTAAAATCGTTAGAATATGTGTTATTCTTTTTACTCTATCTCTGAGAAAATTAGTTGACATCTACTACCAAAAATTAGATTGTATACTCTGAAACTTTTAGTGATTGCTAAATATAGAAAGTGAATATTTAGAATAGGAAACTCAATATTCATCTAATAATTAGCGAAGATCGAATTTATTTGTTAAGATTGTGTTCTACGAAATTTAGAAATAGTTGTCTAACGATTTTAGAAATTATTAAAACAACTCTAATTGTTTAGTGCACTACCTTATGGTTTGTAAACCGTTTTCTCCCATTTCTTTTCACCATTTTCGAGCCATGGCAATGCACATCTATGTTAAGAGTGGTGTGTGGAGATTGTTTGACAATCATGAGTGGAGATTTATTATTGATGAAGAAAATCGTGGAAGATTACTAACTTTGGAATAGAGTACAACACATGAAGAATTGAAGATTATGGTTTCAGAAGCCTATGCAATAGAGCCTAGTATGGTTGATATGGAGCTAAGTTTTTTACCCACAGATCTCACTGCTGATTGTCCTCCTGTCGTTATGATGAATAATAGTCAGGTCACAAATTTTCTTTCATACTATAAAAAGAAGAAAATAGTAAATTTGTGTGTGACATTTAAAGGTGGTGTTGAGGATGTTGGGAGCAAATTCGAACTGGATTTGAATAAATAACCAGGGGTTTCAAGTGATAAAGATGACGATGATAGACCGAATGAAAACCTAGCTTTATTTGTGGGTACTAATGATGCCAAACGGAATGATGTTTTAGGAAAAAAGACATCCGACGAGAACGCCGGTTATGGTGTTGGAACGTCGTTCAAAGGTGTGAGCGTAAGGAAGGGTCAATATTTCAAAAGCAAAGAAGTGTTACAAGCAACAATGGAATTGTATGCGATGAGGTACAACTGTGACTACAGGGTTACAAAATCTGATACAAAATTCTGGTGTATACGCTGCATAGAGGATATTTGCAAATGGAGTCTTCGTCGTGAGTGTTTAAATGGGTCTACGTATTTCAAGATCAACAAGTTTGTGGGTCTCCATACTTGTGCTCCTTCAAAGAAGAAAAAAATTTGTAGGACACCATCAGCTAAAACAATTGGACATCTTATTATGCAGAATTATGAGGGTGTATTGGAAGGGCCTAAACCGAATAATATCATTAATATTATTCGTACAGAGTATGGTTGTGATTTAACTTACTCTCAGGCATGGGAGTCTCGCGAGTATGAAGTGAATGAAGTTAGAGATATTCCTGAGAAGAGTTATGGTAAAATACCAAAGTACTTGTACATAATACAAGAAGCGAATCCGGGTACATTTACATATTATGAAGTTGATTGCAACAATAGATTCAAATATCTATTTATTTCTTTTGGTCAGTCAATAAGAGGATTTTACAAGGGAATGAGGAAAGTTATTGTGGTTGATGGAACATTTCTGAAGAACAAATACAAAGGAGTTCTGCTAGTTGCTACAACTGTAGATGGTAACTCTGATTTGTATCCAATAGCATTTGGAATTGCTGATTCTGAGAATGATTCTTCATGGGAGTGGTTTTTTGAGCAACTTAAGGTTGTTATTGGAGATGATAAAGATTTATCTTTCATATCAGATAGGCATGTGTCAATTAGCAAATCACTTGAAAAAATCTATCTATTGTCTACTCATGGTATTTGCATCCACCACTTGATTGGTAATGTAATTACATATCACAAGGGAAGGGGTGTAGCTGATTTGGTTTCAAGAGCATCTAAAGCTTATAGAGTTGCTGAGTTTGAAAAACATTTTGGAGAAATTTGCAACATCAGTCCTGCGATTGGAGAGTACCTAGAGGATGCTCAGGTTAAAAAAGGGCTCGATACCACTTTCTTGGATACAGATATGACTTAAACACAAACAATGCTGCATAATCGATCAATTCAGCTTTGAGATCACCTAGAGAGTATCCAGTAATCCCTTTGTTTGACAGCATCAGAGAGATGTTAACACGGTGGTTTTTTGAGCGAAGAGAAAAAGATTTCAAGAAGAATAGTGAAAGGTAAATACTTTAAAAGTTATCCGATTGGAAGAAACATAATACAGGTTAAAGCGAATGGGGTAGACTTTGTGGTTGACTTGGAGAAAAGGACATGTTCATGTGGGAAGTTCCAAATGGGCAAACTCCCTTGTAGACACGCCATCAAAGGAGCTTTTGATATAGGCAATGATCTCTATCCATATGCTGATGATATGTATAGCACTACCAGTTGGAGAGAGTACTATGAGGAGACTGTTAATCCAATAGGTATTCCAGAGAACGAATGGGGCATCCCTGACCACGTTGAGGCTGCAAAAGTTATACCACCTGAAACAAGAAGACACCCTGGTAGACGAAGAAAACGAAGACATGAAACGGTTGAAGACAAGATAAGAGCGTCTCAACAATCACAATCGTCAAAGAGACACAAGTGTAGCTGTTGTGGTAAAGAAGGACACAACCGATCCACATTAGATGTCCCAATATAGGTAAGGTTATGTTTTATTCTTTGTTAGGATTTTAAACCATTCCCATTTTCTTTGGTTATTCTTTGTTGAATTATTCATTTCTAGTTTTTGTTTAAACTTTACTCTTGAGTTGTCAAGTCTAGTTCAACATTTCATTATTTCACTTTCTCTGGTTTCTTCCTTAAGAACATAAAACCAAGTTAACAACACGATCATTCTCAAATGCTAACAAATTCGATTAAAAAATATGATCAATGTGATACGCTCACAAACCAATTTTTCACGGTGAAGATCCAAAAGGAAAAAAAGCTCACAAATTCAAAAAAAAACACACATGATCATACTCATACGCTCAGCCTAGTAATTTGTTGCATCCAATCATGATCATGCACAATATCACTAAGATCACCATCATCTTCTTATTGCTGGTTTTTGCTTCAGACAAAGCATCCTCTATCTTCTCAAATATCTCCTTTTCCACCTTCTCGTAAACTGTTTTCTCAAACTCCAATCTCTCTGTTCTGAAATCTTTCAGATGCTTCTCAAATTCAACATTCTTTGCAGTAAGGGTATCTATCTCGTTGACAAAAGCCTCATCAACCCATTTGAAGGTGTGATCATCGTTCCTAAGCTACAAGAAGCCCAACTGTTATAATCAAAATCAAAAACAAATTCAAACGTGTAACAATACCAATTTACCTTGTTTGATACAACAAAGACACAACGATAATATCTCCGGTAAGGATTGGGATCAGACTTCGATATAAGTGCTACAATTCCTTCCCCGCACCAACATCTCCTTGGGACACCAACCACTCTTCCTCTTGCACGGGAACTAGTTTATCCAGTCGAATTTGTCGATAAATTGCTCATCTTCTTCTCACAGTCGAACGAGAACTAGGTCGACTTTAGGTTTCTTAAATTTGGGGATTTATGTGTGTCACTGTAAAGGATCGGGTTTGGTGCAAGATACAGAATCGGTTAAGTTATTAATTTGGTATTAGCTCTTAAACCAAATTAAAAAATCGGTTTGATAATAAACCAAATTAAAAGTCATACCATATATTAACTTAAAAATGAAACCAAAGTCAAACAATATAATTTAGTCAAAAATGAAACCAAAGTCATACAATGTGTCAAACTAAAGACATACTAAAAAGATGAAAAGTCAGTCAATTTCGACTCTATGAGACTCCAACTTTGGAGGGACATAGTTCTTCATACGCTCAAGTAATAGTGGATCGTTTGCAGCTTCCCACATATCGACAGCAATCTTCAAACGTGCTTGTTTGATGTTCTCATCGGTCATCAAATCCAAACTTAGAGATTTCATATGACACTCGATGTATTTCAATGCATAAACCCCGCAATCGCTCTTTGACCTATTCAACTCAGACAGCACCTTCATTTCTATGATTTCATATTGTGTCAAAAGAGATGGTTTTCCATTCACCTTTGCATTAATTTATTTCAAAATCCTTGGGATGCAGTTTGCGAAACACTCGACATACCTTCTATTTTTGTGTCCAGCACAGTCGAAGACTTCAACAGTTCTTAAGACGAAGTTAACGCAAACAGAAATCCAGTGGTTGCCGTTGACGAAAATCGGAGCGTATATCCTGTCAACATCTGTACCCCATTGTTTACCTGTCTTTAAGTGAGAAGGAAACTCACCATTAGCATAATCGAGAAGTCTACTATCCCATTTGTGCTGACGCTTTGTTTTCAAGTACTTGGTGTATTCCACTTTGATTGTCTCACTGAACAAGCAATTCATGAAACCCACAAGGTCTGACTGCATTCGCCCTAAAGATGTTTTCTCCCGAAATAAATACATCATCGCATCAATTTCCTTGAAAACAAATAAAAGTTAAGTTTAAATTTGAACATGGTAAAATAATGAACAATTTAAGTATTGAGAAAAATCAAGTTTATACTTACTTGATTGTGCAACCACTTGTTGTGAGAAATGACACGATCAAGTAAATCTAAATTAATTACCGATGGACCCAACTGGAGTTTCTCGTGACTGTGAAACAAATAGTAATTTGTAAGGTCAAAAATTTAAAAGCTGGACAATTGTAAATATATGTCTAATTTAGAATAAAAATTAGAAGACGTACCCAAGATTCCTTTACCATGCTTCCAAAGCATTCCATCTAACATCGGATACGAAAATCAAATCAGCATCATCGTCATACTTTCCCGCATCTATTGTAGGATCAGCTTCGGGTACACATGATTTTTGCGAAAGATGTCCTACACTTTTCTCTAAGAAATCTTGAGTGCTCAATAAATCTTGACTGTCAATATTAAGGTCTATGGCACCCGATTTGGTGAACAAATCATCGAAAACAAAGTTGTCTTCCTGTCAATGGAAAGATCAAACAAAGTTTAATGTTTACAAACAAAAACATCCAAACAAAGTTTAATGTTTACAATACAATACATAAGTTCACCAAGACAATTACAATACATAAGTTTACAATTAGCCGTATATTTTCAAAAAATTACATAGCCGAATGTTTAAAAAAAAAAATACATAGCCGATTTCCAAAACAAGTTTTACCAAGTTACTTTTTACTTACCAAACTCTTTGGTTGAACGGATGGTGATTTTCCCTATGTCAAAAATAAGAATCAATACGTTGTTAAGGCACCATTACATATACAACACCAAAGCATATTTTTTTTTTTTGACTTACCACATCTTTTGGTTTAAATGATGGTGGTGTGGCTTGTGTCGAAGTTGATGCTAGAGTGGATAGTATCTCCTTCACTTCTGATACATCATCCTCCATCTTCTTCAATCGCTGGCCTATTTCTTCCTTAAAAGGTTTGAAAGAAGCTTCAAACATACCTTTAATGAATGACTTCATTTCTTCATTAAAACCATGAGTGGTTGCGGCTCGCTGACATAGGAGTTGCATTTTTCGAGTCTCTACACCATGATCAATGTGCTTTGTCTTCCTCTTCTTTGTGTTTGATGCTCCCACTTTTACATCTTGCTTCTTCTCGCTACTCTCTAACCCAGAAAATTGATTATCTCCATCACTTTCCTTTTCAACATGATCATCTTCATTTACAACCTCCTCTATCTCCTCTTCTTCAACATCATTAGTTTCAACATGACCCCACTCATGGTCTCTAAAATCGTAACCAGATCGCACCAAATCGTTTACTTTTTTGACTTCCACAACATTGATCTCATCAGGCCTAAAAAACTCTATATCATTGTATATGTCACAATTTCCTGACCTCGAGATGTATGGATAAACGATATCCTACCAAAAACACATTAACAAAAATTTTGGTTAAGCAATAGTAAAAACAGAATCATATTCAGACAATGACAATTAAAGAAGAATAGAGAAAAGAAATTGCTAACCTTTGGTCCAAACGATTGCTCTATGAAGATAATGTCTTGATAAGACACTTTTGCAGCTCCCTTCCAGTTAGAACATCTAGCACCGTTTGTGAATTCCTTGTTGATCTTTTCTCCCAACAATTCTCCAATCACTGGAATTGCTTCCATAACCCATACTTGAAGTGCAAAGGAGAAACCATTAAGGATATAACTGTTGGTCTTCTTCAACTCCTTTCTTGTGTCCATGATCGAGGTCACAAGATAGTCAAAAGAATGTAAACCCCAAGGATAAGCTCTCAACTTATCAAGATCCATCACCAACTTGATGTATGAGAGAGGGATCTTTTTCTTCTCGTCCTTAGCCATTACCAAACCAGCTATGACGCACACATATACAAATCTTAGCTTGTCATCAGGTTCCCACTTGGGAGCTTCTACTAGGTGCACATCCATCAGCATCTTAATGGTTATCTCCCCATCTCTCTTCAATAATCTAGCCCAAAAACCTTTGTCTTTCTTCCAACTTTCTTCTTTCCAAGATTTCAAATCAAAGCTGAAATCATCATTGCATTTGAGTCCAGTGACTGCATATATTCTTGTATCGAAAATCTCATTGGCTTCCTTCCAAACACAAACAAAAGCTCATGTTTCTTATATGTGAGCAACTGCCGAGACATAATGTTGTGTATCAAACACGCAGAGTATCCTAACCCATTCTCGTAGATGGCAAACACATTAGCAAACACAGGATCACTCTTCACTTTCTCATACTCGGTTGGCAAAGTATCCTTGATTCTTGTCATGATAGACATTCTGCAGCTATTGTTTATTTGTTTCACTTATGGTTCATCACCGTATTTGAAAAGGCGTTTAGGGTACTCCTTGCCAACGCCTGAACAATAGATTAAGACAAATTATATCAAACACAACTAAATAAGTTGATAGAAATAACTTTCATGAAAAGAATCACAACTATTCATGTCTTAATTAATTTTCAAAATATATAAAAGTACCTTCATTAATCATTTCGATCGATCCTGATTTTTCACACATGTAGAAGCTAGTCTTCGAAATGCACCTGAAATGTGAAAAAACAAACATATCACAATCAAAGAACCATGAAAGCAAACATGATGATGAATCAACTACTAAAGATAAAACTGAAACCTCATCATAGGATACAATTGTCTAGTAATCGTTAACACAACAAGAAAACAAGAACATGAAGAAGAAATGTAAAATTCAGTCTTTTAAAACATAAAATTCAGATTTGTCTAGTAATCATTCACACAACATAAAATCCAGACTTTTAAAACTTACGATATGGAGATTTCTCCAAAGGAATGTAAACTTTTAAAATTAAAAACATATCACCAACTCAAGCTATCGAGATTGAAAAAATTCTTGACACAAACTAACCTACAATTAGATGAACCAAGACAAGCCTTCCAACAATTTCAATGCTCTCATCTCTCATAGCTCAATTTAGTAATATAAATTCAAAACCGATTAAGAAAATCAACATGCAACTCCTAAATCTATACACAATAAGAAATCTAAAGTGATTTACACTGTAATATGAAGGCGAATTTAAAATGATGTGAAGAGAAGCAAACGATATTGAACGATGGGAGCAAACAAAATCATGGGAGCAAATAAAAACATGAGTTGCAAGAATAAAAGGAAAACAAATCAGAAGGAGGGCGAATCAAGGAAGAAGCTTCGCCCAGATGAGAAAAGAATAATAAAAATATCGGAAAAAACAAGCCGAAGAAATTCTCCGTCAAAGCCGCCGTTGCTGTATTTGTTTCTTCTATATGATTTGGTAAAAACGTGAATTCGGAGTGAAAAGGGTTTTCATTCCTTTTGGGTGTAGAAAACTCTGGTTCGAGAAGAGGTTTCTACATACTCCATTTTTATTTTTTTTATTTGTTTGTGAATAATTTAAAATTAAATTTATTGTATTTTCGTAAATTAGATGGTTTAAAAAGTGAGGGTAAAACTGAGTTTTTATTATTATAAAACCTATTTAACCAAACCTAAAATATAAAGGAACATATGGACATTTTTTGAAAAAAACATTCTTTTTTTTCCAATTTCCCCGAAAAAAATCATAGGTAAATAGTGAATCATGTGTACCTAACTTTAAATCCATGTCCAAGATCTACACACTTACGTTAAGTTCATAAAAATGCTAGTTATGATAAATCTACTTTGACCTTTGTTGAACTTTTCATGTATATTTTCTAAATTTATAACTGCAGGTAGAATCATCAAATGGGTTAGGTATATGGAATTAAAGTTTTAAACATATCATTCAATAATTTTATGTTACATTTAAATTGGCAACAAAAGATTTTGTTTGGAGATGAATGAGTTGAATAATATTCGACCTGAACAACCTAATATGTTCAACTTTTTCAGTTTTAAGCAACCATTTGTAGCCTTATTTCTTTTTAAGCAATCATTTGCACCCTTATATAGCTGATTATTCGTTATATTTACTCCTTGTTTTCAGTCCGACCGCTGATCAAGTGCTTCTTCACCACTTTTTTTGGAACAATGGTAAGAAGCTTAATTTCTTCCCGAAGGTTAGTGACTATGCTGATGTACAGGAAACAAAGTAATATTAAAGATAACAACCTCAGTATCCTCCCTAGGAGCCGTTATTCTTGGTTCCAGTAGGAGTCCCTGTCCATATCAGAGCTCGCAGAGGCTTCAGTCCGAGTGGGCAGATCTTGGCATGAAAAACCCAATCCAACGCCATAGGCTCCTTTTACAAGAGTCTTTTTACTGCTACACAAAACCTGAAAGATATGAGAAATATTTAGTGATTAGACAAAAGAAAAAGGCACAAGTAAAAATTCCCCTCTCAATTTTTTATTTATTTATTCCAAGAGAGTCACTTTTTTCACTAATTGTGTTAACAATTTAAAGACTAGCTTAGCTGAACACCTGCAGGGAAGATGACCTGACGTATCACATCCAGCAGCTTTTCAATCTTATTACCATGAAGTTTTTTCTGTCTTACATATCTACGTAGGTCAGAAAGAGAAGTGATTTTAATATGATGTTGATGAGATTCTAAATCAGGAAAAGTTTCGTACATTACAAGCTCTATACTTGTGCTCATGAATCATGATCTTTGATTGAAAGGTATCAGAAATTAGATCCTAAAATTGCACCCCACTATTGTCCTGCGAAATCATGAATACTTGCTTGCAAATATTTCCTCGGTATATATTTTAGGCAACGCATAAGCAATCTGAATATCGGCAGAGCTTCGTGGCGGGATGAGCCACAAAGAGAAGCCATCGATGAAATCAATTCTCTCTCAAACAACGATGACGACGAATCTGCAAGTGGAATCCGAAGTACTGTGAAATTCAAGAACGACTCCCACCATTCCTAATTGCCGGTTATGCATCACAAAGTATGATACTTGATGAAGAAGCTTTGTTTGTGTCTCCGTTCGGCTAGGAAGAATCTGAAACCAACAACAACAACAACTCTAAGAAACCAAAGACTATCTAGTTACAACAATTCCCATCACGGTTACAATTATCACGGTTACGGTTAAATTTTTTGTTTAACCTTCCCTTTAACCGTTTATTAAACGGTTTATTAACCATACAATTCTGGTTGAAGCTGTTACAGTTATTTTATAATATGATACGATTGATATTATTTGATGATATAATAAAATTGATATTATTTATTTATCATATGATTCATATTAAATGCTATTAGTATATTTTATTACGTTTTTAAAACGGTTACGATTAACAAATTATGGTTTAACTATACGGTGAACCAAAGATTTTGATACGGTTATGGTTAATATAATTTAGGGTTTGTTGGCATTTTAGTACATTTTAGAAACATAATTAGGAGAATGATGATACAATCACTATTTATAATTGGGAAAAGAGGGAGGTGTGAGATAGAGGTAGCAAGAGAAAGGAAAGTGTGTGGGACATAGTGATTGAGAGTTATGGGAAGAAAGATGAGAGAGAGAGGGAAGGAAGAGAGTGGTTATGTGGGCCTAAAAGTTTTTTTTTACTTCTTTATTATATTCTATATAATCTAAAAACAAAAATACTAGCTAATTAAAATTGGTTTTCGAAAACTTTTCAGATATATAAAAATCTATGTTTTTTTCTTTACAATTTGATATGCATATTGTTTGATGATTTTATTAGATAATGTTAAATATTTTTCCACAAATTTTGTATCCGTACACTTTATTGAGTGTACAGATGTTTGTACACATTATTGAGTGTACAGATGTTTGTACACATTATCTAGTGTACTGATGTAATTTGTTTAATTTGTACATTTAATTATGTGCACACACATATGTGCACGTAATAAGATGTGTAGACACTTGTACACTTAAAATAGTGTACGGATAATATAATATATTAAAAATTATTAAAAAAATTCATATCAAATTGTAAAGAAAAAAATATATAATTTTATGTATCTAAGAAGTTGAATGACAAAAAAAGACAATATAAATAGGTGAATAGTGGTCAACGTTGTTTTTTCTAATTGTAAATAGTGAATGTATTGATTTACCAATTTTGTTTCAAAAACGTATCATTTCCCCCAAATAACTCTATAATTTAACTATATATTTACGGTTAACGGTTTTGATTTTTAACCATTTTATACGGTTATGGTCCAAAATATGATTACGATTTAATTTTGGTCATGCCTAGTTTTAACCATGTATAATACACACTTAGAGAACTGAGGCACTTCTGCGTCTTCGTCGACATGTATTAATTAGAGTTTATGTTGTCTTCTTTTTTCTTTCCAGCAACTGATGGGGATTCAGATTCACTTGCATGATGTATATACCTGGATTTTAATATCTTACGGTTGCATTTTTAAGAATATCTATTTTAAGAACGGTCTATTTTAATATCTTAAGACTCATTTTATATATATTTTGGATTCATTTTGGATTCATTTTCTTAAGTTCTTATTTTCTTCTGCTTACGGCTGTATTTTCTAACATAATCAGACTATCAAACTCAAAACAAAATAAACCGAACATACAAACGAAACCCTCACGACAATAAGGAGTTATACCTCTCTCTACTTATCTTCTTCCTCAGTTTTTGTTTTTTCTTTTCTCCTCTCTCTTAATAAGTTCTTGAAAGATGGGGTGTTTGCATCGGACCTATAGGTGCAGCTCGGCTGTAGCCTCCTACGGGTTGGAAGATAGAACAAGTGCGACAGCGACTATAACCACAGAAGCAACTAGAACCACAAGAGTAATGGTTGTACCATTGAGGCTACTTCCACGAGATAGTCTCCTATATATCACTTTGCCGGACTCGTCAGCTTCTTTATAAAGATAAGCTTTAGCTTTTCTTCCAGTGACGGCTTTTTTGTTCTAAAAACATCACAGGTTACTTACGAGATTGAGTGGAGGGTGAAGAAATTAGTTAGCTTAATTAGAAGAATAAGAGGTAATTTACCTTTAGCATGAAGCTCTTCATAGTTTGACTAAGAGTGAGAGTATCACTTGGTGATGATGTCAATTTGAGGGAATGATCCTTCCATTCGTCTACAAGCTTTTTAAGAAGAGCAACACTAACTTTCAGGTTCTTCTTATTATATAGATTGTCCCAGCGCTTCCAGCAATCAACGTTTTCGGTCAGAGACCAGATAGCGATTGATGTAGCTTCCTCGGCTAAAACAGGATTTCCTGTAACATGTTTAGCTAATTTCAAAGACAAACTGAATATCTCTAGAGTGACTTGTTTGATTTCCTTGCTTCCTACTGAATAGGTAGGAAAAGTATATTCCTCACTCAGTGGTGATGATGATCCTTTGAGGGAATGATGATCTTCAAATTTCTCTACAAGCTTTTTAAGAAGAGAAACACAAGCTTTTAGATTCTTCTCACAGAGATTGTCCCAGTGCTTCGAGTAATCAAGGATAATGGTCAGAGACCCGATAGCAATTGCTGTAGCTTGCTGGGGTAAAACAGGATTTCCTAGAAACAACGGTAACAAATATGAGAACTCTAGCTACTTGGAGAATAAAGAGAAGGGAAGCAGCAGAAAACTCAAGGATTCATCAAGGTTTGGATATAGTTACTAATTAATACCTTCTCCAGCTAATTTCAAAGAAAAAGTGAATATCTGTGGAATCATTGCCTTGCTTCCTAGTGGACTGTCCTTGCATCGGCTTAGAAGCTTTTTAAGTAAAGTAAGACTCTCTTTTAGATTCTCCTGGTAGATATTCTCCCAGTGGTTCCAGCAATCAACGATTGCGGTCAGAGACCAGATAGCGATTGCGGTAGCTTTCTTTGCTAAAACTGGATTGTCTGCCAACAACAACAACGGTTACAGATTACAACTCTATATGAATTCAAGGTTTAGTTTGTTACTAACTAATAATACCTTCTTCTCCAGATAATTTCAAAGATAAAGTGAATATCTGTTTTATCGCTTTGTTTTCTGATGTCTTAGCAAGAGCTACTTCCTTCAACGAGGGATAAATTGCCTCAAACCTACTAGTAGTAGTCTGTGTGCATACATACCCTTGTGATCAGAATATTCCATAGACGCAACAAGGTTTTTGTTTCTATAAAATATAAGTCCAATTGCCTACCTCTTCTCTTGCGGATGTGGCAGGGTCTGATAAAAGAGTATCGCAATTGCCTACCTCTTCTCTTGCGGATGTGACTTAGAAGCTTTTTAAGTCAAATGAATGAGGTGGAATCACTGGCGTTCCATCCCAAAGAGGAGCATTTACAAGTATGGTTTGAGCATGAGGTTTCGCCAGAATTCTGATAAAAGAGTATTGCAATGAACAAAAACAAGATCAGATATGATTGTATATATATATCTAT